>NC_079229.1:31735612-31830612 GCF_029633865.1 Lampris incognitus
AGATTTGGTGACAGAAACCGGTCCATTCAGCGTGGTTCTAAACTACTGTACAGGAGAACAAGAGCCAATTACCGCAGTTGGGAAAGGTGATAATTGCAGCTTAGAGTTGTTTAATGTAATTTCCCCTCACAGTCTACGCGGAAAGGCAAATAGCTGAGGAGCTGAATGGAAGCTGAATAGTGATCAGCATTAGCCGCATGATAAATGGAGGTGGGCTGGGGTTGCCAAATCTATAAGCCTTTTAATGATTGGTAAGTCATGGTTTCCGGATCAGGATGAATATGGAAAAGATGGCTATCCGGCGCGCGCGGCGGCGCTGTCAAGGTCACGGCTGCTCTGCTGTCCCCGGGGGGCTAACGGGGACTTCCTTTACACGCTGCCAATGATACCTGCTGCCCGCGCCGCGCCGCGCGCTCCGCTGGGATGGAGCGCGGCAGACGGCGCGTCGCGTGTCATCATATTCCGCACATGTGATTATGACGGTGAATAAGAGCACGCTTCAACGGAAAGGAAAAAGAAGAACACCTCATCTACCCCTCCGTTTTTCGTGCTCTGGTCTCTGGTTCTCTTTCTCCAAAGAGGTGTGAGGGAGAGAGAGAGGGAGAGGGAGAGAGAGGGAGAGGGAGAGAGAGAGAGATGGTGGGAGAGAGGGAGAGAGAGAGAGAGAGAGAGAGAGAGAGAGAGAGAGAGAGAGAGAGAGAGAGAGAGAGAGAGAGAGGGAGAGAGAGAGATGGTGGGAGAGAGGGAGAGAGAGAGGGAGAGAGAGAGAGATGGTGGGAGAGAGAGAGGGAGATGGTGGGAGAGGCATGACTTATTTGTGTGGGATGGTGACAGCTTACTGTTCATTTAGCTTGCATTGATATATGTGTGTACACACATATATAGGTATAATATATATATATATCCATATTAATTATATATATACACACTAATTTAATGTATATAAATTTAATATATGTATACCAAATATATAAACATGTATATATATAAATGTGTGTAATTTATATATAGTATTTATATTTATTATATATTTATATGATTGTGTGTGTATATATATATATATATATATATATATATATGAGTGTGTGATGCACGAAACAATCTTGCTCTATGTATTAAAGTTTTTTTTCCTACATCTGTCTTAATATATATGTGTATATGTAGTATATATATATATGTATTTTATATATATATATATATATATATTTCCCTACCATTTCCTTTTTCTACTATTGAGTGTTTCTTTTAAGTTTTATATATATATATATACACGTGTGTGTGAATTAATTGTAAAGCGCTTTGAGTGGCTGTTGCAACTAAAAAAGCACTATATAAAATGCAACTTTATGAACATATTTATATATATACACACACACACACACACACATATATATATATATATATATATATATATACATACATATATAGTATATGTATATACTATAAAAACAAAAGGCAGCGCAGTACAATGCAAACAATTCTCCGTCAAAGTGCCGGCGATGGGTTTTGGTCACCGGGGAAACCCAGCAATGAGATGTGTGTTTGTCGCCGGTGACCAGTCTTTCCTGGTGACGGCTAACAGTGATTGAGTGATGTCACCTGCACCTTGATGAACATGTCACCACGGCGACTGACAAGCCCCCCCCCTCACCCCCCACCCACCAGCATCCCCCCCCCCCAGGCACGGTGGTCCTCTGCAAGTCGTTCGGCTGATTTACCGTCATGATGGCGCCGCTTCTCCTCATCATTTTTTAAAAGCTCCTGAAGTGTCATTTCCTGCGCCATGCTTGACTTGAATCCCAGGAAATGAAGCCTGAGAGAGGTGAATTATTACCCACGGTGACTTCTAGACTAATTGAGACCATTACACCATGTAGCAACAGAGAGGAGAGGGTTCTGACTGTGTGGTGAACACAAGCACCCTTCACACACACACACACACACACACACACACACTGATTAGTGCAGAAGTCTGAGTCTTTATTGTGTTGTTTTGATTTTTTTGTTTGTTTGGTTTTTTTTGCTTTGTTTTGACGTCCGTCTTTGGGCACAACTTCACACACAGACACAGACAGGGCCCCAAAAAACTAGGCCTAATTTATCAGTTAACCTTACAAACTGAGGTGAAATGCATAAGTGGCATATAAATTAGCTGCCCCCCCCCCCCCAAAAAAAAAATACACGGTCCACGACCCCAATCCATACGGGTCGCGGTCCGTGTTTGGAGAAGCTGTTTAAGTGGTTTCTCTTTAATTATCGATGACCCCTCCACGCCCAAGGCCAGAATGCTCGATTAGCTCCCTCTGTCAGCCGTCGGCGGCGTGGGAGACGGCTGACCGGGCCGCCTGCGAGCGGGTGATGATCCGGCTCGAGAGCGTCCTCCCCTCCTACCGCCAGAGCTGGTCCGACAGGGGCCCCGCCGCTTCGCCGGGCTGCACGGCGGTTGAACGCACCGCCTGGCCCTCTGGAAACCGCGCGGCTAACTGCCGCGAGGCCGCGGAGGACGGTTTCCTCCCGTCCGAGGGAGGAGAGGAACGAGGCGGGGAGCGAAATGGGACCAGGAAGTCCCGTGGGAATGATGTGGAAATCTGCCTAACACGAGGTCGTCGCCGTAATGCAATTTAACTTGGAAAGAGGGGGAGGGGGGGGGATGTGGGGGTAATCTCATCAGTCTGTCAGTGAGAGGGATGTCAGACGTAGCCTGTGGCGAGCCCCCTAGCAGAACCTTCTCCTCTCCCCCTGCTCCGTCTCTCCTCTTCCTCCTCCTCCTCCTCCTCCTCCTCCTCCTCCTCCTCCTCCTTTCTTTTTCCTCGGCCTGCCTCAGAGCCGTTTCGTTTTTCCACCCCGGCGTCAGTCCGCTTGCCCTCTTGTCAATACTTGTTCTCATCTTGTAATTGCCCGGATGTTGCACCGTTTGTCTAAATCTCCATTTAAGAACCCGAGGAACCGCAGGGATTAAAAGGACAACACACACACACACACACAAAAAGGACATTAACAGAAATGTGCAGGGAACATTAGACCGGTTGGGTCAAAGTGGAGTCAGCCAGCCTCGGGTGCCGTATGCAGAATGTCACCGGGTCAGTGTTGCGGGGCTGTGCGGATGTAATATATATTCTGCACGGGGAAGGAGGGGCGGCTTACCCAGAACAGCATCCAGATGCTCCTCAAACGCTTGGGCCATATGGAGATAGATTCTGTAAACCGATGATCCTCGGAGACGCCCGAGGCTATGGAAGTAGAGACAATATCGGGTCCCCAAAGTGGAGGACGCTCTCATGGATTGGAAGAGGGGGGAGGGCGAGGGCGCCTCTATTAATGTTGGGAGGCGGGGGGGGGGTCACCATCCACCTGGGGCATCGCTAGCTCTGGAATGACCGGTCATCTAAACAGAAACACATTGCGGAGGTAGGGTTGGGGTCTTTCACTTAAATGATAGCGGATAGAAAGTGAAAATACCGTAGCAGGCGGCCAAAGGTGCAGCGGCCCATCTGTTACTCGTGCAAGTACAAACTTCTGTGGTTTCTCTTCTCTGCGCTCCCCCCCCCCCCGTTTCCCAGAAGTTTGCTTTACCAAATTCAGGGTCTTTGACTGCTGCCGGGGCAGTGCTGACTCCAAGCTTATTGGGAAAAGGTGGCGATCCATAATTGCTGTCAACGTTCTCAGATGCAGTGCCTGAGGCCGTGGAAGAGTGTTGAAAAGTGGTTGCGCTGCATATCAGAAAGGGAGATAAGGCCAGATTGTGGTGTATTGATTATAGATAGACATCTGCTCTCAAAACACAGGCCACGCGTCTTCTTTCCAGACCAGCAGATGTGATACTGCAGGTTCGGGCTTGCACGTCTGCTGCTGCTGCAGCAAGGTTAGTAGTACAGCCGTACAGCCTATTCCATTTCTATTATTGCTGTTTCTGGTCCTCTTTGTGGTATAAACAAGAGCCCCGCCCCCCCCCCGAAAGATGTGCAGATTCTGAAAAGCAAAAAAACAAAACAAAACATATTCATTGATTTAATACACTGTACAATACCATTCATTTTTAACATTTATGCTGTTTTAAGGTATTTGCAACTGTGATGTTAGCTGGATATAATATACTATCTATTTATCTATCAACTATGATGTTAGCTGGATATAATATATACTATCTATCAACTATGATGTTAGCTGGATATAATATACTATCCATTTATCTATCAACTATGATGTTAGCTGGATATAATATACTATCTATTTATCTATCAACTATGATGTTAGCTGGATATAATATACTATCTATTTATCTATCAACTATGATGTTAGCTGGATATAATATACTATCTATTTATCTATCAACTATGATGTTAGCAAGATATAATATACTATCTATTTATCTATCAACTATGATGTTAGCTGGATATAATATACTACCTATTTATCTATCAACTATGGTGTTAGCTGGATATAATATACTATCTATTTATCTATCAACTATGATGTTAGCTAGATATAATATACCACCTATTTATCTATCAACTATGATGTTAGCTAGATATAATATACCACCTATTTATCTATCAACTATGATGTTAGCTAGATATAATATACCACCTATTTATCTATCAACTATGATGTTAGCTAGATATAATATACCACCTATTTATCTATCAACTATGATGTTAGCTGGATATAATATACTATCAATTTATCTATCAACTATGATGTTAGCTGGATATAATATACTATCTATCTATCTATCAACTATGATGTTAGCAAGATATAATATACTATCTATTTATCTATCAACTATGATGTTAGCTAGATATAATATAATAACATGCAGGCGAGGAGGGCGGAAGCGTCGCCTGGCAATGACCCCGTTTACACTTGGTTTTAAAATGCGTTGTTTTCTTTTTGTTTTTTGCGATTGGATCACAAGTGGACAGCACTAAATACAAGTGTAAACGACCACCAAAACGGTTTGTGAACCGGTTACTCAAACCACTTGCCGAGGCGGTCTGGGATGCATTTGACCACATATCTTTTGTAGCGTAAACGCTAATGCGTCCTGATGCGTCCCCGACAAGGACGTAACAGGAAATCTTCTTCTTCGTCTTCTTCTTCGGAGTACCGAAATCTGATCACAGGTGGTCAGCAGGACACATCTGGAGACGCATGATGGACACAGGTGTAAACGGCAACGTGTCTCGCTGTCCACTCGTGATTCGATCAGCCAAAACGCATTTTTAAAACCAAGTGTAAACAGGGTCTTTGACACACCTCCGCCTCTTGAAGGTCACGATAGATGTTTAGTTGATTGCAACGAGGTAGGAAAAAAATAGCCACTGTCGCTCTCACACCCACGGGGTTTCTTCCTCCCCCTCTACACACGAGCATTTGTGACATGTGCGTGGGTGCGCAAAACCACATAAAGCAAACTACACCATCAGGCAGGCACTCAAACTCAGCGGTGTCGTAGACAGGGGGGGGGTCTACCAGGGCCCAGAAAGGGAGGGGGGGGGGGCCTCGGGAAGCCTGGAATTAAATTTTTGTTTTGGTTTGCACATTTTTATTTCTAACTAGTGTCATGACTTCAGTTAAAATTGGCTCAATACATCAGTTTGGGGACTTAAAGAAAATAGTGGAGGCTCCCTGAGGCCCCTCTCACCCCTCTCTGAGGCCCCTCTCACCCCTCTCTGCGGCCCCTCTCACCCCTTACAAAAGATGCAAAATGGTTTAGTCCGCCCCTCACGAGCATCTCTCAATGCAGCTCATCTAGTCCTGTCGCGAGTGACTGCCGAGACAAGCGCGAGCACAGAGTCGTGTCTTTCCCAAAGAAAGCAAAATCTGGGTTCCGGAAAAGGAAAGGGAGAGAGGGCAAAATGGAGGAAAACATCTGTTGAGCAATTTCTTCCAAAAGAAAGGTGAGCTAGGAGCTCTTTAAAGAAAGGTGGCTAGCTAACTCCTACCGCCATAGCTTGGTAGCAGCTAGCTACCTCGCTGCTATACATGTTTTCAATCACTGCAAGACAGTTAAGGTCAGGTTAAGTCAGGTTAAAATAGATTAATGTACTGCGATGGTAAATCCTATACAGTAAATAATACACAGTATGCTAGAACTCAAAAAAGTGACGCACGAGAGACAAAAGAGGAAAGCGGCCCACAGAGACTGCTTATGTACAGGGCCCAGAATTTTGAGCTACACCCCTGCTCAAACTGACGAGCACAAAGACGCACACACTGAATCCAGAACAGGGAGGGTGCCCCCCCCCTTTCCCCGAACTGGTTGAGAAATGGGGGAGGACAGTGCGGGTTTTGTTGTTCTGTCGCTTGGTCTCCTCTCTCTCATTTATTCAGAGCTGAAAGGCGGCGGTCTGGTGCCATCAATCTCAATTGGGCCGCACTTCCTGCTCCGCTCTGATTGGATGTAATGATCTCCGGCTGATACGCTTCTCTCCGCCACCCATCTGCTTCTCGATCCTGCCATCGGCAGCGGCAGCAGCAAGCAGGCCGGGGTGTTTACCGCGAACAAGACAGTCGGGGTACTCCCACGCTCCATTCACCCCGCGCCGCCTCCCACTCCCGTGCCATCGCCCGTCGCCCCCCCCCAATCTGTCTCGCGCTCGGGAAACGCCGATGGACCGGTCGTTCATCAGGGGGACGGTGTTTTTATTGTGTCCTCCTTTTTGTCAGCCGACGATGAGAACCGCGACCCTATTGACCCCGTGCGCCAAATAAATCCCCCCCCCCCCAAAAATAACAATTACAAGGTCATGTCCGTTATTGTATATGAGCAATAAATGGAGCACGCCAAAGCACGAATATGAATGAATCATCTCCGCGGCCCGACGGTTCTCAGTGCCGCTCAATAACTTTAATTAATACGTGAGTTTCCCTTATGTTTCCGCACAATGCACTGGCAGGACGTAATAGCAGAGCAAAGCGGATGACTAAGGCAGGCTTGCTAATTCATTCCCCGTATTATGGCTGATATCGGTGCGCAATTATGGTTAATTTCTGCCGGCCCGGTGCGAGGCAGCCTTCAAATTACCCCACCCACCCACCCACCCACCCCGATCCTTCTCCATTTTTTTTTCCATTTGGACTTCAAAAAAAAATTAAGAAAATACTCGACCCTCCGTTATTCGTGAGGCCAAAGCCGACCCTCCGAGGCCAGCTCAGTTAAGGATCACAGAGGAATTATGTTACTGAGATTAGCAGGGTCAGAAATGGCACACTTAGAAGGCCGAATCTGTGACAACCAACCCCTGCCCCCCACCCCCCACCCCTAAAAAAAAACCACATTAGCACTGCAGAAACAGCGTTGGCAGGCTCGGGCCTAGCGGAAGGCGAGGCATTAGCGGGGACGGCAGCATGAGGATCACGATAAGGACGCCACCCAGTCAGATGATACCAATCTGTTTTGTCTGGCTCTGCTCTTGACATGGAGGAGTGGGCGGTGGGCTGTATCACTGACATGCACACACTCTCAACCTAGACACCTTATGCTGAGATGCTCCGAGGTGCCCCGCCGAAACACTATCCTGCTGATTTCTTTACTTAACTGCCACAAGAGCCATACACTCTGTGTGTGTGTGTGTGTGTGTGTGTGTGTGTGTGTGTGTGTGTGTGTGTGTGTGTGTGTGTGTGTGTGTGTGTGTGTTCTCGTACATCTAGCTTTTTGAAGACCAGTTTGAGTTTTTAACCATCAGTGTGAGAACGTTGTTGTAAAGTGAGGACATTTGTCTGGTCCTCATTTCTTTAAGGGTCTATTTTGGGTTAGGACTTGGGTCCAAGGTTAGGGATGGAAGCAGGATTAGGTTAAGGTTAAGGTAAGGGTTAAGGTAAGGGTAAGAATTAGGGTTAAGGTAAGGGTAAGAATTAGGGTTAAGGTTAAGATAAGGGTTAGGGTTAAGGTTAAGGTAAGAATTAGGGTTAAGGTAAGAATTAGGGTTAAGGTGAGAATTAGAGTTAAGGTTAAGGAGAATTAGGGTTAAGGTTAAGGAGAATTAGGGTTAAGGTAAGAATTAGGGTTAAGGTATGGGTTAAGGTTAAGGTGAGAATTAGGGTTAAGGTAAAGGTTAAGGAGAATTAAGGTTAAGGTAAGAATTAAGGTTAAGGTTAAGGTTAAGGTAAGGGTTAAGATAAGGGTTAAGGTTAGACATGTGGTTCTGATGGTCGAGGTAAGGGGGAATGAATGTAGTCAATGGGGTTTCCAAAAAAAGTATAGAAAAACAAATGTGTGTGTGTGTGTGTGTTTGTGTGTGTGGATCGGTTTTGGGTTTTTGTAAATTAAAGAACAAGCCACCAAAGCGGCGGGTTAATTGTATGTGTTTGCAGCCCCAGAAGAGCCTGGCTGTGAGGTTGCGTGCCGCGCGGTGGGTGGGTGGTGTGCTTTGTTTGACTCCGTCTCAAGACGCTGACGCTTGTTCCCAGGAAGTTCCTGTGACAATTCAAGCTGGATTTGAGGCAAGAGGGACAAGACTTCCCTGGTTTTTTGAGAGAAACACATTTTTAGGGCTGAGGATAAACAGCTCGGTAAGACTGAGGGGGGTGTTTTGCATTGTGTGTGTGTGTGTGTGTGTGTGTGCGTCTTAGTCTGCATGCTCGATGAGCTCTGGCGGCGGCGGGGGGTACTGTGGCGATCAAAGCTCTGAGGAGTGTGTGCTCAGCAGGTGGAGAACGTGGTCCGGTGGGTGTGAGGGAGGTGTCATCCTCTTGTGTGTGCAAACCCTCAGAATCCAGAAAATGAACTCAACCATATGGACATATCACTCCCGCAGGAGAAGAAGAAGAAGAAGAAGAAGAAGAAGAAGAAGAAGGAGAAGAAGAAGAAGAAGAAGAAGAAGAAGAAGAAGAAGAAGAAGAAGAAGGAGAAGAAGAAGAAGGAGAACACCAACAACAAGAAGAACAAGAAGAAGAAGAAGAAGAAGAAGAAGAAGAAGGAGAAGAAGAAGAAGAAGGAGAAGAAGAAGAAGAAGAAGAAGAAGAAGAAGGAGAAGAAGGAGAAGAAGGAGAAGAAGAAGGAGAACACCAACAACAAGAAGAACAAGAACAAGAAGAAGAAGAAGGAGGAAGAGGAGAAAAAAAAAGTGGAGCCAGAAAGTGGGAAGATGGAGACGAGACCCCCAGACCAAAGGAACCACCGGGGGGCATGCAGTGTGTGAGCTGTGCTCCTTCTGTGCTGTTTGTTAATAGGAGCAAACATTCCCCTCTGTGTATTAAGGCAGAACATCGTTTCGGGGCATCCATTCAAAGTCTCCAGTCCCCCGACGTCCGTCCCCTGTGATGATGGCGGCCTTGACTGTGGACGCGGACAAGGCGGGAGACTACACAGAGACTGGTTGCCAGGCCGACATGACCAGGAGCGTCACAGGGGCGCGCGGGGAGCTGACGTGGAAGCTCGGCTCCTTCATAATTCATCAGATCCCGCGCCAGGAACAAAGCAGCGGCCCCCCGGCGGGGGCGGCTAATCCGGCTGGGTCGCGAGTGAAGACGTCAACAATCTGTCAACGCCGGTTGACGCACAACTTGTCATGTCTCCCGCCAGACACCTACACGGTCCAGAGACGGATAAGAAAGGAGGCGGGAATAACAAGCGCGGGGCGGAAAGGCGAGGGGGAAAAGCAGCTCGGACCGGAAAGGCGAGGGGGAAAAGCAGCTCGGACCGGAGGGAAGCTGGGTCTGTAATGAAGGCCCCACCAGGCCGTATCGTTCTACACCCTGGTAGAGCCCATCTGACAATGCGTGATGGGTCTCTTCCCGTGTAACTATCCCCCCCCCCGTTTTGGGAAGGAAGAAGAATATTTCACCGGGTAGTGTAGTGTATTCCGTTGCCTACCAACACAGGGATCGCCAGTTCGAATCCCCGTGTTACCTTGGCCGTGTCTGCGGGTGGGAAGCTGGATGTATAGGTATGTGTCCTGGGCGCTGCACTAGCGCCTCTTCTGGTTCGTCGGGGTGCCTGTTCAGGGGGGCGGGGGAACTGAGGGTGGGGGGGGGGTAGCGTGATCCCCCCACGCGCTACACCCCCCTGGCGAAACTCCTCACCGTCAGGTGAAAGGAAGCGGCTGTGGAGGCATGTGGCAGTCTGCAGCCCCTCCCCGGATCGGCAGAGTGGGGAGGGGTGGGGTAGAAGAGTGGGGTAATCGGCCGGATACAATTGGGTAGAAAAGGGGGGGGGGGCGGGGGATCCAAAACAAATAAATAAATAAAATAAACAAGTTCTTTTATAAATGAAGGCTGGAGATCACCACTGCCACCGATAAGTGGATTTCACCGCCATGCCCGAGCCATTTTGTCAAGAAGATGACAGATGGTCAGTGTCTCCTTTGGAAAAGGACATCAGACACATAAAGTGCATCTAAAAGTCCACATGAGGTAAAGGGAAAGGGGGGGGGAGGAGGTGTAGGAGCAACGTTTGGCCGGCGCTTTGGAATCGCAGGTCACTGTGAAAGGCAACGACGCTGAAGAGCTCCCTCCGAGTTAATGGTCACCCGGAGAAAGTGTGCCACTTAACAAATGGGCTGCTTTATTCAATATGCAATTAACCTATATCTGTGGATGGAAGTTTTCAGTCCGCCGAGGAGTTGTGACACTGAGTGAATATCTAAAAATGGCAGTATACTGTGCAGAAATCAATCCCCTCTCCCTCCATTGATTCCATTAAAAGCCATTTTGGAGATTGATTCTGCTGAAAGCCTCCCTCGGCTTTGGGTTACAGTTGCACAGTTCCAATCTCTCTCTCTTTTTCCCCCTTTCTTACTGTGGAAAGATACGGGCATTTATTCCATTACAATGCAAGGTGCAAAGTCTGGAACCAGAACATGAGAACCAGACTTCTGTTATTTTTCTTTACTATTATTTTTATTTTTTTTTTAGTTTCCCCAGATGATGCTGCGATAGCGGAGCGGCCCGCTGGAAACGGGGTATTTCCCAGTGTTCTCAGATAAGTCTTATCGCTCTTGTCGCTCCCTTTCAAAATCGCTCCTCTTAACGTCCCAGTCGGGAGGCGCGTTTCACCCAAGCTGAAGGCTTTGAAAGCTGACGGCGCGTCCCCCCCCTCGCTGCTTCCGAGCACCCGTCACGACTCGGCAGCCGGCTCCTGTTTCAGCTCCTGCCAGTCACGGCCCGGCCGTACGAGTCGGTTTCCTTACAGCAGCGTTTCGCCGTGCGCTGTGCGTGCTTGCTTTCCTTGCCCGGATAGCAAAACCACTGTGGCCCGGACCCGCCCCACACCCGGCGCTTCATCCGGCCCGCATACCGCGTGGAATGACGGCACTTGGGCGGTCGGCTCCTGTTTGCCGGATCTGGGCCAGAACCGAGCCATAGCAATGCCGCGTGTGCCACATATTTGCCAAAGGTGGGCCATATTTGTGTTGTGATATTTGGGCCATATTCAGCATTTACCACACGGGGCCACTTCAGGGTCACATCCAGAACACATGTTACCCAGGGCAACGCATCTTTGCCAAAAAAGGCCCACATTTGATTTGGCACATTTGGGCCATATTTGCTATTATACACGTGGGCCACGTCAGGCTCACATCCATGTTGTCAGGGCCAGGAGGAGACCGCCGGTGCCGCATCATCGCCTGAAGTGGCCCACACCCGGATGCTGTGTGCGTTGTTCCGTGGTCAACCTGACTCTAAGTAAGTGCGACGTAGCGCAAGAGCCAAAAACTTGGAGGAAAACAAACTCAATTGCCTATAGGTTCCTTTACATGGCAGACCTCTCAATGCTGCGGCCTTATCTCCGTAATGGAATATTTATCAGTACCGAGTACGGTGAAAAATAACGTCGCCCATAGCAACGGAATGCATAAAACATGTTTTTTTTTTCTCCCCCATGATTTACTGGTGTTTGTATATCACGCAGATAAATGACCGAGAATAATAAGGCTCGCGCGGCAGGGGATGGCGGGGGGTACTCCTGACTCAGCGACTCGTGCAAGGCGGCCATCTTGAAGGTAAACTAGGGGACAGTGTCCTTGCGGGCCTGCTCGATGATTCATCTATCTGTCACGCGTTTCTGCTGAGCAAACCACTACGGACCAGGCGGATGTTTATGAATATATCCACAAAATGATATGAAAGCAATAACACCTCGCTAGCGCCCGCTTATTCCATTGAAAAATCGATCGGACGCGCCCGTCGAAATTGCCTTTTTTTTTCCCCCTCGTTCTCTCGTTGTTTAATATGACATCCAATATTTCAGCGGCGTGCTGTGATGTGCGCGGGCGGGCGGGGCGGAGGCAGCTGGATTTTGCATATGGCTACGCGTGACCTTTCCGCGGCCCCCCCCCCTGCGCTGCCTGGCGTGGGCTTCTTGGCAGACTTGAGGTGTTGCTGCTGAAAAATGGAAGCGCTCGTCCCGAACCCCTCGCCCCTGTGAGGTCCGGCCCTCCCGGCGCCTCGCTCGCATTTTAAAAGGTTACTTTGGCGACGCCGGCGAAAGCCTCCACATCGCCCGGGGCTAGTCTCTGTCACTCCATCCTCGCCGGCGCACCTCCACCTGAGGTCCGGCATCGGCGGCTCTGCAAAAAGAAAAAAACATCCTCCACCTCGACAGATACGGCAGCCTCGTGTTGAATCACAAAATCTTGTTTATTTTGGAGGATTCTTTCTTCTTTTGAGCGAAACACGTGAACGGTCCGCCGAGAGGCCGAGGGAACATCATGTGAAACAGCCGGGGTTTGAATCCCTAGCGGCCTTGAGGCGAATCACAATACCATTTATTATATCAACATCGTTGGCTAGTGAACATCGACTCGAAATAAGCAAAGTAATCTGATTCCACTGGCATTCGGTACCAACATTTGAGTCAATATTTGACTAGACTGACTCGTTAATAGGGACATGCTTTCCCAGCGTGGAGGGGCAGGAAGGCCATGATCTGCAAGGTGAGCCAGAGGGCAGAGGTCACCCCCCCCCCCCCACACACACACACACACACCTCCCTGCAGGTTATTCACACTCAGCAGCGGGGGGCTGATGGATGAGTGAGCCTGACATCTAAACAAGACCTGGCTGAAGGTTTATTTATTTATTTATTTGGGGAGTGGGGGGGAGGGGGGGTGTCCAAAAGCACATGCTGTTTCTGGATCTCTGCCTCGATGTATTCGTGAAGCTAGATATGCCCTTGAAACTTCTATGCAATCCCCTATGTGCCACTGTCCTCTGATTATCCCTTTGTGTGTGTGTCTGTGTGTGTGTGTGCAGAGGGATCTGGGTTTTGAGGTGTGTGTATTTGATTCCATGAGTTTCTGGACAGTTCATTGTTTGGTGCAGATACACACACACACACACACACACACACACACACACACCTCTATCCCAAGTGTCTTAACAAGTGAAACAGGACCATGACTAAGCCTGCTAGATTACCCTCAAGCCCCGTTGGCACTTTGCTGCCATCAGGAACAGCAGGCCTCATCCTGTGAGCTGGTTGGCTGGCCAGCCCGCCGCGCGTCCAGGAGGGGGGGCAGCGGCTCAGGGTTTAGCCGCCGCCGTTGACCAGATCCATCCGAACTCCTTTTCCCATTCTGACCTGGGGCGAACCACAGTCTGCATGCTGCTTCATTAGGTCACTCCGCCGTTTCTAGCTCGGGGGTGGGTGGGGGTCTGAAAGCATGCTGAGTCTGGTTTACCATATGGCTCCTTTTGGTTCTGCTGTCATGAAATATGAGTCCCGCGTACAGACCGCCGCACCCGACAGGCTCTGAAGTGTCACTCGCCCGGTTTATTTCTGCAGAAACCTGTGGGGCACCACACCGATGTCACGAGGATTTCATCATGCTTGGAATTTACGAGTAGTTTTTTTTTTTTTTAACATATGTTCCGGCTTTTTGTGTCTTTGGGTTGAGAGCCGGTGTTGTCAGTCCATATTATGTTGACCTTGTCAGACACCTGGGCGCAGGTAGCCCTTTACACACAGCAGGCAGAAGAACGACGCCTTCTCCGCAGGGGCGAAAAAGAGAAACCTTTACCTTGTTGATCTATAAACAAATTGAAACTGGCAACCGGGACGAAACAGGATTCCTCACAACTCTAATTGCCTTGTCTTCTTCTACTACCCGCACCTTCAATTAGAGCGCTTCAAGTGAAATGTCAGCCGGGAATATGTATGAAGACAGACATGGCAGACGAGTCACGTGACTCTCTGCGGAAAGGACGCGTTTAAACCGCAGAGGAAAAGCCCGAGTGTCCAGAAAGAGGAATGGTCACCTTTTGTCCGGCGGACCAAGAGATGGGTGAAGTGACAGACGCCAGATGGTGTAGTCTAGATGCCTCGGGGACGAGGGTGAGGTGTGCATGAACACACACACACACACACACACACACTGCTCTGTGCATAACTGTAGTCCACCGACTTCCTGTTTCTACTGCAGCGGTCATGCCAGCTTCCTGTTTGTCGGCGTGTGCCGTTGAATGGCATATTTTTGGCGACGCCTGCAAGATTTCCCACGGATAAAGGTCAACGACATGCACACACACCTGTCGACACACTGTCGACTGCACCTACCGGCAAACGGGGGAGTATCCTCGTCCTCATAATCACTGAGCCCTCAAGCTACAGCCACAGCTATGAGGACGAGGATCCTCATCCTCATTAGAAAGTGTGTCGACAGGTGTGTGCATGTCGTTGACAATCTTGCAGGCGTCGCCAAAAATGTGCCATTCAACGGCACACGCCGACAAACAGGAAGCTGGCATGACCGCTGCAGTAGAAACAGGAAGTCGGTGGACTGCAGTTGTGCACAGAGCCGATACCGCCACAACTAAACAAAGTGGCGGGAATAGCATATCCCTGCATCTCTCTCTCTCTCTGTCAATCTGTTGTTGTCTTGCTTGCTCAGACTCTCTCTCTCGTGCTCTCCGTCTGAGAAAGCGAAGACGAGAGTGCTGCCTTAAAAAGTGCCCCTCAGGCCCCCCCCCCCCCCGTCAGATCCTCGCTCCTCTGCCAATTTAGCTTCGCGTCGTGGAAATGCAGTACCGCCGAAGAACCAAATGTCACTTTTACAGTTGCCAAGTGCCCCATGAACCTGGATTCTAACGCTCCCTCTTGCCAACGACACCCGGGGCCCTGTTTTCATGAACCACACTTCGCGGCGCTCGGTGTGCGGTGGTGCGTTTGGGGACGGGAAGGGAGGCTGGTGTTGAATGAACCAACCAAATCTCCTCTTTTCCTTCCATTCAAACCAGCCATCCATCCATTATCCCAACCGCTTATCCTGCTCTCGGGGTGGCAGGGATGCTGGAGCCTATCCCAGCAGTCACTGGGCGGCAGGCGGGGAGACACCCTGGACAGGCTGCCAGGCCATCACACGGGGCACACACACACACACACACACACACACACACACACACACACACACACACACACACACACACACACACACACACACACATATTGGGGCAATTTAGTACGGCCGATTCACCTGACCTACATGTCTTTGGACTGTGGGAGGAAACTGGAGCCCCCGGAGGAAATCCACGCAGAGACGGGGAAAACATGCAAACTCCACATGGAGGACGACCCCCAAGGTTGGACTACCCCGGGGCTCGAACCCAGGACCTTGTTGCTGTGAGGCGACCGCGCTGACCACTGCGCCGCCCTGCCATTCAAATCAATCAATCAGCCATTGATTATAAAAATATAGCCGCCGTTTATGGACTGAATGCCCAACCAGACCCACTTTTCAGGTTGCATTACATGTATAAATAGGTCAGAGTGTGTTTGTATCTCCCTCTTCATATTCATCAAGTTATACCTTTATTCTCATCACTTGTGTATTCCTGGACAGGGTTGCGGGGGCCTGGAGCCCAAGTGTCTGTCTGTCTGTCTCTCTCTCTCTACACGTGCCTATGGAGATACTATGTACGCAGGTCTATTTCAGTGTACCTCCGTCAATTAACGTAATGAAGTTGGCAGAAAACGTGACCTTTCAGTGACTCACCTCCTGCTGCGCCTCTCCTCCCACCTCAGCATGGCGAGGCAGCGAAACGCACTGCGGTGAAGCTGGTGTAAACTACTAATAAGGCACGTTAGCCCCCTAGCTAACGGGTCTGACCCTGTAGCCGAGCGGTAGTGACGTCGCCTTGTGGTGCAGTACACCCGGTATCGAATCCCGCACCGGGCAACAAAATAACCGGTTACACTGGTTTAATACTGGCCATGCGGACGTCACGATCATATATATATGTATATATATATATATATATGTGTGTGTGTGTGTGTGTGTGTGTGTGTGTGTGTGTGTGTGTGTGTGTGTGTGTGTAATGACATATTCTAAACCAGCTGACGACTGCAAGCACGTTCACTGTCTCACCTGCGCCGATACGTTGAGTTTAACAAGAGAAACGTCGGGTTTCATTGTTGTTAACGGGGAGATGGCTGGCTGCCCGCTAAGGGACCGTCTATAAGTTACTGAAGGAAAAACGTGGAAAAAAGTAAAGGCAAAAATTAAACGCCATCACACACACACACACACACGTCACTGCCCTTCACCGAAAGAAAATTGGCTCCTCCCTCTGCATCTCTAGCGGGGGCGTGGTGAGCGTTCTCGTGCAAAATGGCTGCCGTGCATCACCCAGGTGGTGCTACGCATTGGTGGTGGTCGAGCTGAGTTTCCCCCCTTCACTGTGAATGACCTTGGGTGTCTAGATAAAGTGCTATATACATGTAATCCATTATTAAAAAACCATTGCCTGACAAGTGTTCCTGGGTTTGCTTCGTCAGTAAACGTTTAGCACAGCAACCAATTAATTATAAAGTCAATGAGGGAATAGAGCAAAAGGTAAACATCAATAACGGATGTGTACCTTGAAACAACGTGTGTACTGCCCAGAATACTCTCTTCTATCTATCAGCCACGGTCTCTAGCTTTCTCACTTTCTGCTCGTGTCATTATTACACGTGTGTAAGGCACCCAGTGCAAAGCTGCACAGCTGTTGTAGACACACTTTAAGTAGACAAATGGCTGTAATTCAAACACCGGGCGCTTCTGCCAAGTACTTGAAGGGCATGGTGTAAAAACAGTTCAATAATTCTTGTTTAATCAATAATTCTTGTTCAATAATTCTTTGTAAAGTTCACTGGTACTGGCAGCTTTGAAGCCAAATGCGCGACAAGAAGACTGACGGCGTTGCAAGGATGGTTCCGGTTACTCTGTAAACAGGCAAGGTCAGAACCGGGAGACCAGTCCCTCAGGCAAACAAACCCGACAAGGGACAGGCAGGGAGGGAATCCAAGGTCCAGAACTCAGGCAAGCGGGGTCAAGAAAAGAAAACCCAGGAATGCATGAAAGCTTGGCGTAACACAAAAGACAACTTAGCAGCGAACAAAGGGACGTGGGCCGCCGAGGGACTAATGGGGGACTAATGAGGGAATGAGCGGCAGGTGAGGAGATGGGCGGGGCAAACCAAGTGGATCGCATGACAAGGGGGCGTGGCAGGATCTGAAGTGACAGGAGAGTTAGTGACATGGCATGTGGAAAAAACAGACGAAAGAAACTAAGAGTTAGTGACTTGGCATGAGGAAAAAAACAGACGAAAGAAACTAAGAGTTTGTGACTTGGCATGAGAAAAAACTAGAAGAAAGGAACTCAGAGCTAGTGACGTGGCATGTGAACAAACAAACCCCGGATGGAAGTAAGGGAATTTGCGGCGTTCTTGTTAGAGTCCATGTCTAACGAGACAGGATTTAGACTTAGAAGGGTATGTTGTATTGGTTAATTCCTGTGCCTTTCCATATGGAAGTATATCCACCCATCCATCCATTATCTGAACCGCTGTTATTAAATATTTTCAAAAGTAGCTTGATAAATTGACAACGAGGGGGCGAACTGTAAAGCTATGCTCCCGTGTCAGTTTGTTTGTCTCCATGGCTTACTCCAAAATGAGGAAAAATCTTAAGGGTCTTAAACAATGCAGAAAATAACTGTTTCTGTAGTCATCCATATTAAATTCGTCGTACTCTCTGTGTAGCTAGCTGCTATTTAACTCGTGTTTATTCTAAACAGATTGGCTGTGGCGAAGGTGAACGATGGTATCACCAGGTGTTTCAGTTTTACCTCTAGGTTAACCAAATTAATATATTGTTAAACCTTCATCTATGAACCATGGTCATCTGGGTACGACATGCATATTAGGAAATAAAACACTTGAGTAGAAGACACTGAATAGTAACAGAATTTTACATCTTATTTTCCTAGATGATCGAAATCAATCAAAAAACAAAAACCTATATCAATACATTGCACTGTTACCAGCTGACACAGGTCCTGAGTTTCATGGAATTCATGCAGTAATTAAGAATCTATACACTAGTAGTAGTGGGGTGTGGGTTTTGAGCCTGTTTGAAGCAGCTGTGAATGTGATGGTACATAGACGCAGCTGCAGTCAGTAATTACCACTAACATTTATTTATGTCTTGCAGTGTGGTTTGGGGTCAGACTACTCCTGACCAAGTACACACATAACAAGGATTCGAAAGTCATTAAGAAATGTTTGAGCGGTGGCTGTCACAACACATTTCCATTGGTGGCCTGTATGTCTTTATACGATTCCGTATAACAACAAACCTTGTAACACACACTTTTCTACTCTGCTGTACCAAGATATATGTGCATGTCTATGTAGCACAGAGGGATCAGGATTTTTGCAGGTGTCTGTAGGACCAGCTGGGAATGTGAACTCAAACCAATGTGATAATACGCTCTAACTAAAGGGAGAAGAACTTTCACTGAAGCTGTTTGTGGCGCTCCCCTCTCTCCCGGATGAGCTTAACAACTTTTATGTCCACTTTGAAGCTCGCAACTTGGAGCCGGTGACAGCAGCGCAGTGCCCACCCGATGGAGTCGATCTACAGGTAACAGAGGCTGGATGTGAGTAAAACTTTTAAAAGGGTTAAAGCTGCCGGCCCAGAAGGCCTCCCTCCCCGTGTCCTGAAGGCGTGTTAAACACAGCTGTATCGGGGTTCGACTGACATTTTTAACCTGTCCCTGTCATCATGTGTGGTTCCACTGTGTTTTAAGAAAGTCACCATTGTCCCTGTACCTAAAAAAAAAAAACACCTGTCTCTGGCCTTAATGATTACCGACCTGCTGCTTTGACCTCTGTTATTATGAAGTGTCTGGAAAGATTAGTAACATCATCATATATAAAGTGTAACATTCCTGCTACCCTTGACCCATTACAGTTTATTCTAACAGATATGTAGATGATGCCATCTCAGTTGCTCTGCATGCTGCTTTAGTACAACTTGAAAAGAAAACTACCTATGTCAGAAGTTTGTTTATTGATTATAGTGCTGCTTTTAATACAATTGCACTTTCCAAACTGGTGTTGAAACTCAGAGGTATTGGTCTGTGCAACTCTGCCTGTAATTGGCTATTTGATTTCCCGACAGGCAGGCCCTAGACTGTGAGAATAGGTAAAACACACTCATCCACATTAGTTCTTAGGGCTGGCACACCTCAAGGCTGCTGTCTCAGTCCCCTATTGTACTGTCTGTTAACAGACGACTAACTGTGTTGCCAAATATGACAACAACAGCATCATTAAATTTGCAGATGACACCACAGTGAATGGACTAATAAGCGACAGTGATGAGAGGGCCTATAGGAGGGAAGTGGAAGATTTAGCCATATTGTGCCATGGCAACAACCTCTCTCTAAACGTCATTAAGATAAAGGGAATCATTGTTGGCTTTAGAAAGATAGAGGAAATCACATTTCTATTTCTGTCAGTGGGTCATCTGTTGAAACTGTGGGCAGTTTTAGATTTCTTGGTTTACACATCACAGACACCCTCACATGGTCTCTCAACACCAACTGCATCCTGAAGAAGGCACAGCAGAGACTGTATTTTCTGAGGCGTCTCAAGACTTTTGGCTCGAGTACCAAAACGTATGAACTTTTATCGCAGTACCCTCGAGAGTGTGTTGACAGCCTGTATCACGGTGTGGTTTGGCAACCTGACAGCTCAGGACTGCAGACCGCTTCAAAGGACTGTACAGACAGCAGCAGAAATCGTTGGCATGGAGCTACCACAACTTCATAATATTTACACCACTTACTGCAAAAGGAAAGCCCAGAACATCATTAAGGACACCAGCCCACCTCCTCTCACGTTCTGTTCTTGCTCCTTCCATCTAAAAAAACGCTACTGGGGCATCAAATCACACACCACCCAGCTCAGTAATAGTTTCTTTCCACAGGCAGTCAGGTTGCTGAACAGCTCAGGCACCCATATGCACCTGGCATTGTTGTGTTATCGTGTGCTGTCTCTTGTGTATGTAACCGGTTATTTTCTTGCCCGGTGCGGGATTCGATACGGGGTGTACTGCACCACAAGGCGACGTCACTAACCGCTCGGCTACAGGGTCAGACCCGTTACCTAACGGGTCTTATTAGTAGTTTACATATATATAATGTATGAATTCACTGTGCACATAGTCTCTTTCTTTGGGGGGGGGGTGTCCTTGTGTCCTTTGTCCTCGTGTCTCTCGTGTTAAGGCAGAGAGAGCCAGAGTACAAGAATTTCGTTGTATTCTAAATACACGTGACAGGACAGTAGAAATTGAACCGGAGCTGTTTGTGGCGCCGACCCGGGGGCCGTACAGGGTGCCCTTCGTGGTTTTGTAGTTTTGACACTTTTATTCTTCTTCTACGCTCCCGTTATTCCGCCTCTATGGCGTTACAGCGACCGGGTTATTTAGCCCGTTTCCGTTGCTTATTCTCGTGCGCATTTTGAAGTGCCGCATTAGAAGAGGTTTATGGGAATGGCACATTTCGAAAACGCTTCAATTTCGCAAAAAAAACAAACGCTCGCCTGAGCTGGGTTTTGCCTTTCTTTTTCTTTTCTTTATTTAAACGAGTTAATGCACTAAATGGGACGTGGAAACGACATTATCTACTCACCGGCCAGAACTAAATACACAATTGTAAACTGCTAATAAGACACGTTAGCCCCTAGCTAGCTAGTGTAACCCGTTATTTTCTTGCCCGGTGCGGGACTCGATACGACGCGTACTGCACCACAAGGCGACATCGCTAACCGCTCGGCTAAAGGGTCAGACCCGTTAGCTAGGTGTGCTAACGTGTCTTATTACTAGTGTACACTACTAATAAGACACGTTAGCCCCTAGCTAACGTGTCTTATTACTAGTGTACACTACTAATAAGACACGTTAGCCCCTAGCTAACGTGTCTTATTACTAGTGTAAACTACTGATGCCGCCACGACCGGCGGCATCAGTCTGAGTGGCGGCCCTGTAGTCAGTCAGTAAACGGTCTCCTACTTAGTCCGAGTCGAACCCCCAAACAACCACAACACGTCACTAAAACGTCATTTTACTACCAACGTCGAAGCTCCCATCAGCCATTGCGCGCCCCCGGCGCAGAGCCGCCGACACATTTATTTATGTATTTGTTGTGACTTCTCTTATGTACACTATTGTAGTGTTACTATTCGTGGGTTACTAACTTAATCACTATTATATATAAGTACACGGAGACGAGGATGCGGCACAAGTATGATCTTTACTGACGGAGACGTCACACACTACTAGGCTCGACCAGTGTATTACAGAACTCAGTAGTGGTGACAGTCCAACACAATCGAGCACCGAGTGCTCGATCCAATACACCACAGCATTTTCTAATCGAGTTGACGTTTGACTCTCTTGTGTCTTTTCGGAGACGGTCCCTTCCCGTCTCAGCAGAGCTTCGCTTGGTTTTGGGCGGTTGGTAAAATTGCCGACCTCAGAATACGCCTACTCGGTGTTTCGCCATTGAATCTCGGATATTAATTTGGATAGTTTTGGTCTCCGTCTAAAGTGCGAATGTCTAACGCAAAAAACAACTTTACCGCAAGACAAAACGCCAACCGTCGCAGCGGCGGGCGGGAGGAAACGTAACGCCGCCTCGGCAAAGGAGCACTCCGCTGCCGTGAGTCGGCCGCCATTTCCGCCATGTGCCCGCGGAAACAATAGGGACCCTGGTGTGTTTGGCTGTCTAGACTTGGGGGCTAGACCTGCTCTATCACCTATAACCTACTCAAACGAATCAATCTTTTGGCGAGTTCATTTTGGTATGGCTAGTGCCGCGGCTAGTTTTCCTGGGTTGTTGGTTAGCTTAAAAACAAGACAAGCTAACGTTAGCTCCGCTGAGCGGCACCGGAAGCCTCCATTTTACAATGTCAGCTGGGAGCCTGCAGCCAGTTACTGGGCCTACTTCCAGGTACAAGCTTAAGATAATAATAATAACGATAATAACAATCTTAATAAATCAATAATAATAAATCAATCTTATGTGGCACTTTTCTAGTACTCAAAGATGATCTTGTGTCGTTCTGTTCACAACAAAATCACACAACGGTTGTACTTCACACGAATGACATCATGTCTCTTTTTTAAACTTTTATTTTCATCATCATTATTCTATTTTTACTGCCTGATTTTTGCTCCACACTGTCTTCCTGGTGACAAAGCACAGGCACCAACTTTGATTCATGCTGATAAACTTCTCCGGTCCCTCTCTTAGATTCCTGGCAGGTGCTGGCCCCTACTTATGAGAGACAATATCTCAAACTCCTGGTGCAAGCGTCTGGGACAACCTTTGGGGTGTTGAATGTCACCATCTGTTGAGGACCCGCTTAGCTGGAGCCATTACAGGATGTGGAGGGAGAGAGCGGGCCCCATCGTTCACCCACGAGGGCTACGGCTTATTGCACAGAAACTCAGGTGGGCTCTGATCTGATTGTGGATGCTCAGTTGGCTATAGTGGGGTACGTTTGGGCTGACATTATCCACTTCTAATCATTGTGTGTGTATTGTTTCCTGCCCAGAAAAAGGAGGATGTTGTATGGTATCATATTTTGTACTTCCAATATCTGGTGTAGCCTTGCGCACAACGGGTCAAGAACCTTTTGGAGATGTAACATTATACTTTGTTCAGCCCAAATTCTGACTGTTTGACTCCTTTAAAATGTTCATGCTTATCTTTTTCACCCTCTGTATTTGAGCAGTACCTCAACTGTATACCTTAAATTAGTGGTCCTCAAAGCAAGCTCCCCGAGGGGGTCCCTGGCAAAATGATGAATAATTCGGTTTTACAATTATCTTAAGTCGCTAGAAATTGTCCTAATTAGAGAATGTATAAGAATAACAATGGCGGTAATCTTTTTTCTCTCTCACCACTGTTATCGCACATTGTAGACAGTTAAACAGCTCCCTTAGAACTCAACAACAACAAAACCCATTGCATGCGGGGTTCAGGTAGGATGACAGTTTTGTCGAATCAATGGAAATGGTAAAAACTGTGTTTAGGTAGCCCATTTTGCACACTGAAATGCATTGCACTTCATAAAATAACCGGTTAGGAGCGAGGAAACCAAATAGAAACATCTACTTATACATACGGTAATCAAGTGCGTGGATGTGTGTGTTTGCATGTGTGCAGCCCACCTTTCTTGTAAGGACAAACTTGGTTTGAGAGGACATTTTGGCAAGTCCTAACAATGTCAAGGGGCAATTTAAGGGTTAGGAGTTGGGTTTAGGGTTATAGTTGGCATTAAGATTTGGTTATAGTTAGGGAAAGGGATTAAGGAACTTCTCAGTCTTTTTACAATCTGAGTCTTACTTTCGCAGTTTTGCCGTCATGCATATCGGTTTGTATCATTTTCATCACTAGCTTCATCTCAGTGATTTTGGACACAAGACCACTGCTAGACACTGCTTTACCACAAATTACGGGGGCAACTGGACACAAGCCTTAAAACTGGCCTTTCAATAGCTCACAATACCTGTGTGTGTGTGTGCATGAATCCAGTGTCAAGGGCCAAGCGTATGTATGAATGTATACGGGTGTATGTGTGTATCTGTGAATGTAGGGACCATGTATTTGAGGGTCTGTGATGTTACAAGGTTTCAGAAGCCCTACCATAAATGATGTTGAGTAAATACACTGAAACTCAGTGGAGCCCATCTCAATAACAAGAACAAAGCTGCATCAGCATCTAGCAGCAAAATCGTAGATTTCCTTTTCCTTTTACCATATAATTATCTTAAAATCCCAACGTTTAGAGCTGCCCAGCGACAATTCAGGCTCTCTTTTTTTTTCGCTTCAAGAGACTGCAGCCTCAGTCCTTCAGGAAAAACAGGGCTTGATTAATTTTTCTGGTAGAGATGTTCAAACTGCAGGGGGCCTCCTCCCTCCTCCCTGCCTCAGGTTCCTGTCACACATCAACCTGCGAGCAGACTGATGTGCATCAATTCGCTGCAGCCAAACTTATCTCCCGGCTGATAATTCTGCCAAGAGGTGGGGGATTATGTTTCTCGGAGCCAACTCGCAGCCATAGAATCCCAGTTGATGCGCCTCTCAGGTGGCCATCATATTGCCTGAATGGATTTGGAGTGACACCGTGGAACGTTTCCTTTGAGAGAGATACCCATTTAAATGAGATAAAGTCATTAAACCGCGGCAGCTGTCCTTGGGCCTTTTCTTTCTCCTGGAGTGCCTGTGACGGAAATGTGCCCGGCGTATCGTAGAGGCCTCCAGGATAAGATCTTTGAGTGTCAGTTTAACTGACAAAGTTATTTCTTATTCTCTAGATGTATCCAATGCACCGTTCATCTTTCACAGGTTGAATCAGTCTGTTTTGCTTTTTTTTTTTTTCTTTCCTATTTTCATCTCCGTCATTTGATAGAAGTCAGTCTGAATTGTGCGGAACTCACACACACACCATCCATTCTTTTATAGTACCACATTGCACCTCAGAAATTACCCAGCCTCCTGTTGACTGTATGCACTCGGGTTCACCCTCTATCTTCTCCGGAAGACCTGCCTACCGGCCAAGCAGTCTTGCAATTTGCTGTTGCTTACCATCGTGCTGTGTTACTTCCCTTGTCCCCTGTCGAGCAACCCAGACAGCCACCCCACTCCACTCCACCCACCTCTGGGCGAGTCAGTTACCCCCCAGGCTGCGTGGGAATATGAATCGGAGTCAGGATCAGAATTTGCATTTGCATTTATTTAGTATCTCACTTAACACGGATAAAGATTCTTCCTCGGCTGGTCTCTCTCATGAAACATGAGACTCAACACAAATGGATGAATGTGCTTAAAGACCGACTTATTGAAAGCAAATCAATGAATCACTCATTTTAACTTTATATATTACACAGCTCACACAAAGAAATGCAAAACAGTATGCTTCACATGAGAACAAGTGAGAACGCAGTAAAGTTGAACAAGAAAGCAAACAGAAAACATACAAAGAAATAAAAAAATACAATAGGTCTACGTCGTTTTGAATAACCTGTGTGAAGAGGATGAATACCAGCTGCAGAATAAAAGTGATGAGCACGCAGGTTCTTGCATCTCTCAGGTTATTTGAAGAAATCGCCTTCTGATTAAGGCAAATTACATGATCATATAGATGTTTGTGTGGCTTTGCATTAGTCTGAGCGAACTTTTTAACACGAGAACGACCGGGATTTCACTTCTACCTAAAACCAGCATGAGCCGTCAAAATGACCGCCAGTTTTTAAACTCTATTCTGTCAAGATAAATACCCAGTTGAGATATTAATGCATCACATGTGTTAGTATGTCTGTTAGGAAACTAACTGACATCAAAATTAACATTTTGACAACTTTAATACTATTTTTCAAACAATTTAAAATGGCCGCTGTCCAATGGCTGTAAATACTGCAACACCTCGGTGGTAGTCATGGTGCACCTGAAACGGCGGCTGTACCCAGACATATTGGAAATAATCAAAACTCAAGTTTAGACTATTACTCTGCACTGGAGGACGCTAGTGTGTTTCTAGGACAGAGCAATGAACCTCACGAAGGAAATGATGCGAACAACACACGCCATAAATAGTGACATGACACACACGATCACGCGCAAATTACGAGCGGTCATTTTGGCGGCTCATGGTCATTTCAGGTAGATCTTATCACAACTTTTTTTTGTGTAATTGATCTTAAACTAATTTTAATGCAAATATATGCAATTTTAAGCGCATTCAGGGAGCAGCAGGTCTGTAACCCCCCCCCCCCCCCACAGTTATTGAACTTTGAAAATTCAAAACAGTCAAAATGAGCGGCTTGATCATTTTACTGACAGCGTTCAGATCGATGCTGAGTGCCAGTGAGTCGGCGGGGGGGGGGCTGTGTTTGGGTTTGCTGACAAAGAGATTTGTGAATAAAGGTACTCGGCTATACAATCTGCTCTTCTTTCTCCCATGCTACATACAGGGGGTGCTGTTTTTGCACAGCCCAACAAACGTGCTAGCTTAATGAAGGTATGAGTATGCCCAGGTGACTAAGGGTGAGTTATCTTTCCATGTCTCAGCTGCAGCTGCTTCTGCCCCGGTGGTAATGAGTTTCCATTGCGTGGGAGCGTTATAGGAAAAGATCACACCAATTTAAGAGCACACAGTGTTGCCATTCCAGTGAGTACACCACATACAGTACAAGTACCCCTTAGCCTCCTGATTTCATCTCAGCTGGAGTCATCGGGGTCATCCAATATCTCGGCTTCAAAGAGCTCATTTTTTGGGGTGTGTACCTTAGAGAGGACTTACAATGAGTCCTTGATTATAAAGCATCCATGATAGATGTATTTTTTTCCCCCAGCATTCATTGGGTGAAAGGCAGGAAAACACCCTGGACAGGACGCCAGTCTATTGCAGGGCAGACACATTCACACCTAGGGACAATTTAGTATGGCTGATTCACCTGACCTACATGTCTTTGGACTGTGGGACTGTTTGTGGGATAGGCTCCAGCGTACCGTGACCCTAATTGGGATAAGCGGCTTGGAAAATGGATGGGTGGATCTTTTTTGGGGATTTTTCTCCCCAATTGTACATTTTCCGAGCTGTCCTGGTCGCTGTTTCCCCCGATCTGCCGATCCGGGGGGAGGACTGCAGACTACCACATGCCTCCACCGATACACCTGACAGTGAGGAGTTTTGCCAGGGGGACGTAGCATGTAGGAGGATCACGCTACCCCCCCCCCCGAACAGGCACCCCGGCCGACCAGAGGAGGCGCTAGTGCAGCGACCAGGGCACATACCCACATCCGGCTTCCCACCCACAGACGCGACCAATTGTGTC
This sequence comes from Lampris incognitus, assembly GCF_029633865.1. Taxonomy (NCBI): domain Eukaryota; kingdom Metazoa; phylum Chordata; class Actinopteri; order Lampriformes; family Lampridae; genus Lampris; species Lampris incognitus. The sequence goes on from NC_079229.1 coordinate 31,762,725, forward strand.
TGTAGGGATGCCTGACCAAGCCGGAGGTAAAATGGGGATTCGAACCGGGGATCCCCGTGTTGGTAGGCAACAGAATAGACCTCTATGCTACCCAGACTATATATATCTTTTTAATAGCGATTATTGGTGAAGTGGATTTGATATAAGAAAGATGAAAGCCACTGTATTTTTGCATTGTATAGTTGTTTGATTACAATGAAATGTGTCTTCTGCATGTAACCCATCCTATTGTATAGGAGTAGTGGGCAGCTGTAGTGCCCGGGGACCAACTCCAGTTCTTTCCATCGCCTTGCTCGGGCACATGTAGCGAATTCAGGGGGCAGCCGGGAATCCGCCGCAGTTGGGAATCGAACCCGTTCAGCCCGAACCATGGTCGACTGTGCTAACCAGTCAACTAAAGGGTCAGACCCATTAGCCAAGGGCTAGCGAGTCTAGTCATCTGTGGTTGTTACACGGACAACACGGATGGCGCATTACATGCACTACCCGAGCATATCCCCATGCATATCAGCTCCCTCACCCCTCTGGGCGCATACGCTTCCGATGGCATCACGGTCGCACCATCCCACTTCTGACACCCTATTAACCTAACATGCATGTCTTGTTGATGGTGGGAGGAAACTGGAGCACCTGGAGGAAACCCACGGAAACTCGGGGAGAACATGCAAACTCCACACAAAGGACCTGGGATGGCCTGGGGTTCGAACCCAGGATCTACTTGCTGTGAGGCAACAGCGCTAACCACGAGGCCACCGTGCCGCCCCATAATATAAATGTTATGAGATGGAGCCTATTAAGTGTTGACACAGATTTAGAAACCACTTGAACGGCAGGTGGGTTGTACTCGCTGTTGTTTTAATTTTACTTGCCGGCCGAGTGGGACTTGACTGGCAATTTCCTCCTTCTGAATCACGAGGACGCTTGTGACTTATGGCTCAGTCCCATTTCTAATTTTAGCAAACCAGTCTGTCTGGAATAACAGATTCTATACTGACCATGTTTATTGATTGATGGACCGAAAACCATCAGCCAGAGTTCTGGGAACCAAGCCCTTTCAAGCCTAAATGACACTCAACCGAAAATCTTATTTCTTTTTTTGTTTTATACCGACCTATAAATCTTAGGATAATTGTTTTTCATAACAAACGCTGAACAGCACACAATTATCTTTAAGGAAGACTTTGTTTGAGACCTCCGTGCTGTTATCTAACCTTGCGCTTAAATTAACTTAGCCGGTACCCGAAGCCTTTTCTGGCTGATGTAACCTTGTTATCCCAACACAGCACTACAGCAACACACTTAAATATTCAGCCCGCTGAAACGCTGGATCTAATCTTAGAAACGTGAACGAGAGCGAGTCTTTATTGATTGTGAGCCCAGAGAGCAACGATGGGCGCTTTCCCCTCTAATGGGATTGTGTTCTTTGTTTGAACACAGAAGTACACCTCTGACACGACTTTTTCATTTGCAATCAAACAAACCGTGCGCCCCCCCCCCCCGAATCGTAGGAAGTTATCCCTCTAATGTTACTGGAGCCCGAAGCGCTCCTTGATTGTCACCGCGGCCCCCCCAAAATTAAATCTTTTCTCATTTCACCCGCCACTTGTCCAGATTGTTGTCTGCAATTTATGTATTTCTTTTATTTTGTATTTCACCCCCCCTCCCCCTCACCCCCCGAAGATTGCTTACTTTGATTGTTTTGTGTGCAAGAAGCAGAGATTGCCTTCAGTAATAATGTGTCACTTTTCATGTATCATTTTTATTGAAGCGTGATGAAATACGTTGTTCCAGACAGCAGTTGGGTTGCGTTAAAGTGGGCCCCTAACGCCACTGAGTTCATCATGCATTTTTTTTATTTTTGCAGCATTGCCTCGCAATGGAGAAGCTTCAGAGATGCGTGTGCTTGATTGTGCAACCAAAGAAACAACGTTTTGGAGGCATTGGGGAGGATCGTCTCTCCATTGTGTTACTTCTTACTCAGTGCATTCAAAGATTTAACAAATGGCGTGTTGGGGGTGCGTATGTAATCAGTTGACTGGTCCTTGTCTTTTTGAATAGAGGGGGGTAAACACAGGCTGCTTGCTGCACTTGTGATCACAGCAAATCCTGCTCATCTTGTTGTGTATGTGTGTGTGTGTGTGTGTGTCACCACCTAAAGTTCAATTCTAAATAGGGAAATTGGTGCAAATTACACACTACCTGCAGTTTATCTCAATTTTGGTGGAGAGGCAGTGCGGCTTCTGTTGATTTGGGATGCTGTTGCCCGGGTGGTTCTGCTGATCTATAAAAGCTCCTTTGGCGTCGTTTCATGGGAGAAAATATATCTATGGTTGTAATGGTTTTTTGCAGAACCCCCCCCCCCCCCCAAGCGATCAGCTGACCAATAGGGCCTCGACTGTTGCATTTACGCTGCAGGTTAATTAATGGAGACAATGGAGTGTCTGGGTAGCATAGCAGTCTATTCCATTGCCCACCAACATGGGGATCAGCGGTTCGAATCCCCGTGTTACCTCCAGCTTGGTCGGGCATCTCTACAGACACAATTGGCCATGTCCGTGGGTGGGAAGACAGATGTGGATGTGTGTCCTGGTCGCTGCACTAGCGCCCCCTCTGGTCGGTCGGTGCGCCTTTTTGCACGGGGGGGGGGGACTGGGGGGAATAGGGTGATCCTCCCACACGCTACGTCCCCACGGTGAAACTCCTCACTGTCAGGTGAAAAGAAGCGGCTGGCAACTCCGCATGTATCGGAGGAGGCATGTGGTAGTCTGCAGCCCTCCCCAGATCGGCAGAGGGGGTGGAGCAGCGACCGGGACGGCTCAGAAGAGTGAGGTAATTGGCTGGATACAATTGGGGAGAAAAAGGGGGTGGAGGTCCAAAAAAAATAGAGCCTATAGACCGCCCTTAGCACCCATGTCCACTGTTTGCAACCAGGTTTTGTTGTGTGTGTGTGTGTGTGTGTGTGTGTGTGTGTGTTGTTGTTTTACCTTGTAGGCCGAGCGCCAAACAGATGCAATATAAATGGAGTCGTTTCTGGCAATGGCGGTCGCTGCTGTATGCAAACATGACTGTGGTTTGAGCTCTTTGGACAGAAACCATAGCACCGTTGTCTGAAAACCTGCTCAGCTTCTCGGTGCAGTGTGGAGCGTCCACGAGCACAACTTCTGTGTTGAATCGAAGAAGAAGAAAAAGGAGCCGCATGTGTTCAGAGGGAAAGTAAATCTTCTCCTCCACTTAAAGCCTTCAGTCGAGCGGCTTGGAGCAGATGTGTCCTAATGATATTATGGCGTGACCTTGACGCTCGCGATTCTGGCTAGAGCTTGAATATGTATTAAGGCAGTGTTTCTCAACCCAGTCCTCAAGGACCCCCTATCCTGCAGATTTTCATTGTAACCCTGCATAGGTAGCCCTGCTTGTACTTACTCGACCAATCATCTCGCAGCACTTAATTATGCAAGGTGTGCAATATCTGAAAAAATTCATTGCTGATTGGTTGAATAACTACAAACAGGTACCTATTCAGGGTTGCAAAGATAGTATGCAGGATAGGGGTTCCTTGAGGACTGGGTCGAGAACCACTGTATTAAGGTAACAATAATACTAACAAATAAGAGCAGTTGCATAGAAAACACAATGACAAGAGAAATCCTTTGACAATCTGTCGCACTTTTACATTTTTTTTCTCTTTTGTTCATTGAAGAAAGGGTATAATACAATTCAGTATTATTCAGCACTACTTTAAACTAAACTATGAAAAAAAACTCAAAACTATGGGCAGAATGACTTTTTAAAATTCCTAACCTTCAGTTTCTCTGATGTCAGCTGGAAGTGCCTTGCAGAAGGGTCTGCAGTGTTTCTTAGCGGGGTGGATCTCTGTGGCATGCTAAGCATATGCAATTTTTATTTATTTATTTTCCCCTCCCCGGGCCTTTATCTGCCATTTCAGAAAAAAAATGTTTTTCATCTGCATCTACAAGGGGGGTGCCTGAAATTGTAATGATTATGAGAATAATTTACACTGGAATATTTTTCAAGGGGGCTGCACAATAAGTGAAACCGACAATTTGAAGATGAGACGGGAAGAAGACAAGGACTGGAGCTAAATGAGTGGTTCTCTACTGAACAGCGTGTATGTGTGTGTGTGTGTGTGTGTCGGGGGAGTGGGAAGGGAGTTTTAGAGTATGAGAAGTCTAGTCAGGTTGTCCGCCTTAAAATCGTCTTCTCCTGAGGTCTTCACTGCTTTTGATGTGACTTCGTTAGTTTTCTGAGGGGTGGATGGTGCCTTCCCTCTCCTGGAGCGGGATTGTTTTTCGGAGCGGTGTGTGGGTTTTTTGGTTTTCTTTCTTTTTTTGTCTGCCAACATCTTGACAGAGAAACCGCTGCAGCAAACGGCGCTAAATTGTCAAGAAAAGATGAGCAGTGATTCCTGGATGGCCTGAAGATAACTGGGTCAAGGTCACAGTCAAAGTCATGAAAAAGGTCAAAATAGTTAGTCAAGCATAAGCAGCGACGGGCATGGGAGCAAGTCCATGAATACTGGCATGGCATCCAGCGCTTCACCTGTGCCCCCATCCATAGGGTTAGTGGTGTTGTCAGGAAGGGCATCCGACATAACAAGACCATACCAGATTGGTTGAGGCTCCGTACCGGATCGGTCAAGCCCCGGGTTAACAACGGCCGCCGTTGGTGCTGTGCCCTCACAGGGTACCGATGGAAACTAAAATCCGCTATGGCAGCCCCTGAATAACAGGAAATAAACCGAAAGACGAAGAAGTTTCTCAAGCATAACCTGGTCAAGAATGGTTAAGAGTTACTTCAAACTGACACCAGACTGTTCAGCGTTCTGTATTAAAGATTCATCACTATCCATTGCTATAGGTAGAAAGACACTGTTTAGAAGATCGGTAGAGGTCAAAGTTCAGTAGTGGTATTTGTTGTGCCTGGCACCAAAGAGAGTAGAGAGTATAGGAAGAGGTTTCATGTTCCTACTCAACCCCAGTGAGTAATTTGGGTGCATCCAACTAGACTGGTGCAGGTGGGAATGCTTCCCACATCCAGCTGAAGACTCATCATCCATCCATTATCCAAACCACTTATCCTGCTCTCAGGGTCACGGAGATGCTGGAACCTGTCCCCGCAGTCACTGGGCAGCAGGCGGGAAGACACCCTGGACAGGCCGCCAGGCCGTCACAGGGCTGACACGCTCGCACACATTCACACCAATGACAATTTAGTATGGCCAATTCACCTGACCTACTTGTCTTTGGATTGTGGGAGGAAACCGGAGCACCCGGAAGAGACCCACGCAGACACAGAGAGAACATGCCAACTCCACACAGAGGATGACCTGGGATGACCCCCAAGGTTGGATTACCCCGGAGCTCGCACCCAGGACCTTCTTGCTGTGATTGGTGGATTCAAATGTCAATCACAGAGGCATGTTGGGGTACCATCCCCAACTGCACATGGTCTAAAGTGTCACTACATGGTTTAACCTGAAATTTATAATAGTCTAGATATCGGAACATTTCCTTCTGTTTGAATATCTTTTTTAAAGGTAATTGTACTTATTTGATCACGGCACAAATCAGCTAAGCCCCACTTAGGGAGCAAGAAATATATCTTTTTAACTGGAAGTTACCTTGTCCCATAGGAAGCCATTCTTTAAAAAGATGACAGTGGTCTGCTTAGCAGCAAACCGGAAGTGGAATTGTGTGCCCTGTTTTTCATGTAGCTCGAATTAAATGTCTATGCTGCTGGCACCACTTTAGGCTCAATATTACGGCTGCATGATATTGGACAAAACACAAATTGTGATATGTTTTTTTTTCTGCGATATATATTATGATGTGAAAAAATACAGGAATTTTTACTAGATGACTTGAATAGCTCTATTTGGAAAGAATTAATCATTCTAGAATGATTGGAGGGATTTTGTAGAGGAGTCTACCCACCCATCCATTCATTATCTAAACCGCTTATCCTAATTAGGTGCTGGAGCCTATCCTAGCAGTCACTGGGCAGCAGGTGGGGAAACACCCTGGACGGGCTGCCAGTCAATCACAAGGCTGACACATTCACACCTAGGGACAATTTAGTACGGCCGATTCACCCGACCTGCATGTCTTTGGACTGTGAGAGGAAACCGGAGCACCCGGAGGAAACCTGCACAGACACGGGGAGAACACGCAAACTCCACACAAAGGATGAACTGGGATGACCCCCAAGGTTGGACTACCCCGGGGCTCGAACCCGGTACCTTCTTGCTGTGAGGCGATCGCACTAATCACTGCGCCACCATAGAGTGTACCCCGTCTGCTGAGCAAAACTCGGGAGAGACTCAGCAGCCGATTGTGTTGTCAAACGCTTTCAAATTGCAAATTAAACAAGTGCTTCTTGATCAAACAGTCATTACTGTGCACCAAAATTATGCTGACAGGCCCAGTAGTATGCGAAATTAGCAGCAGACACACACACTCGCGCACACATATTTGCGTGCACGCAACCAAACACTTTCCCCAACAGGCTATTACCTGGCGGAGATAGAAGACAAAAAAAAAGAGAAGGTGAATTGTAGATATTTTTTGTTTTTGCTGAAGAATGAAGAATGGTGTGTACATATGTGGCCATCCTACCGTGAGAGTTGAAAACTTGAGTGCTCGCCCGGCACACAGCAGGCGGAGAAGGATCAACAGTGGACAAACAGGTTGGAAATAAATGCTCCAAAATACGCATGGTCCAAAATTCACATTATGTATTCTGGACGTCACCGAAATAAAAACAACATAGAACAAGAGGGGGGAAAAAACCCCCCAAAAACACCTGGTCTTGAAGAAAATCCATACAACTGACGTTGCTTTTCTTTTTGCCACCAACTCTTCCTTTTTGGTGTTTTTCTCCTCTTCCTCACTCATTTTCAGGTTGTGGTAGATGAGTAGCGAGGCTTTGGTTGTTTGATAAACTGATCATGAATGATTGTGGTTGGTGGTCCGCTGTGGATGCAGAGCCTGTAGGCAACCACTAGCAACAAACTCCGTTTATCCAAGAACCCTTCATCATCAGTTCCATAATCTATGGAGGTCGTAGGAGCACAGCTGATGCCTCTTTGGTTGAGTCATCATTGTGTTTCAGTAGGGGGAGTACCTGGTGGTCCCTATCTCCTCTCCAGGTATGGATGGCCGTTGGTTCACAGAGGAACTCATCCGCCCTTTGACGGGTTTTGTTTTTAGTCCTGCTGGGTGTCCACACACCCTCCTCACAACAACCCAAGGGTTGAAGTGGGGGTGCCGGTTTAGTCGCCGACGACCCGACAGTTGCGGTTTAACGTCGTACCCAGGACACAGGAACCCTTGCATCGGAGTAAATTATATCAGAAAGACTTCTGTGAACTGTACGAGTTTTCATTTTGTATCAAGCAGCAAAAAGTTGCGGCATGAGGTGTTTGAGTTCATTTGCCTTACTTCACACCACATGCACTGCGACGTGACTATTGTGCACGCACACATCATGATGATGATGCTGAAGCGATATATCATGCAGCCCTACTTGGTATGTGAGTATCCATTTACAACAGGAAGAAGAAAGCCACTGTATTTTTTTGTCATTGTACAGGTTAAAACGAAATTTGTTCTCTACATTTAATCCATCCTATTGCATCAGAGCAATAACACATCCACAGAATTTTGTAAACATGCTTATCAAAGTATTAAATTTTAAAGTATTAGAGCCATGCGGCCCGCCGTTGTGTTTGAATTCAGACCACAACATAAAGATCTGTAGGGGCAGCACATTTTTTAAAACAAGAATAAATGGGTTATTTTTTGGGGGGGGGGGATTCCTTGATTAACATATTCATATGAATCCCATGTGTTATTTTTATTTTACTTTATTTATTTATTTATTTATTGGATTTTTCCCTCCAATTGTATCCGGCCAATTGTACCGCTTGCTGCTCCCCGGCCTCAGCCGATCTGGGGAGGGCTGCAGACTACCACATGCCTCCTCCAATACATGTGGCGTTGCCAGCCACTTCTTTTCACCTGACAGTGAGGAGTTTCACCAGGGGGACATAGCGCATGGGAGGATCATGCTATTCCCCTCAGTTCCCCCTCCCCCCTGAAAAGGCGCCCCAACCAACCAGAGGAGGCGCTAGTGCAGTGACCAGGACACATACCCACCTCCAGCTTCCTACCCGCAGACACGGCCAGTTGTGTCTGTTGGGACGCCCGACCAAGCCAGAGGTACCACAGGGACTCGAACCGCTGATCACCGTGTTGGTGGGCAACGGAATAGCCCACTACGCTACCCAGATGCTATTTTACTTTAAATATTAATTTTTATGTCTGATTATTATTTTTCTCCTCTGACCACAAGAAGACATTTTTTCTTCAGAAGGGATGCCTTGGACAAGAACAACATCTTTGAGAACTGTTTCTTTGGCATCTTTACTGACTTGTCCAGTAACATCTGTACCTGGTCCAGACTAGTGATACTACCCTGAACCACTACCGGCTGCAGGCTTGCAGGTCTGTAGCTGACCTCGTGTACTTACCTCAATGGACAGGAAAGGAAAGCCAGGAGAGAATTTCCTTCCAGGAATCAATGCAACATGACTTCATCGCCTGAATCTGTTTGTTGTCTGTTTTTTGGTATGAAATTCAAAGTTGAGACAACATCATCTCATCTCCTCATCCTCATCATCAGCCACTTCTCCGGGGTCGAGCCGTGGTAGCAGCAAGCTAAGTAGAGCATTCCAGAAGTCCCTCTCCCCAGCAACACCCCCAGCTCCTCCTGCGGGATCCCAAGGTGTTCCCAGGTCAGATTGGATATGTAGTCCCTCCAGCAATTTCTGGGTCTACCCCGGGGTCTCCTTCCAGTTGGCCATGCCTGGAAAACCTCCAAAGGAAGGCAGCCAGGAGGCATCCTAATCGGATGCCCGAACCACCTTAACTGGCTCCTTTCAATGCGAAGGAGCAGCAGCTCTACTCTGAGCTCCCTCCGGATGTCCGAGCTCCTCACCCTATCTCTAAGGCTGAGCCCAGACACCCTACGGAAGAAACTCAGTTCAGCCGCTTGTATCCACGATCTCACCCTTTCGGTCACTACCCAAAGCTCATGACCACAGGTGAGGGTTGGAACGAAGATTGGCTGGTAAATTGAGAGCTTTGCCTTCCGGCTCAGCTCCCTCTTCACCACAACAGTCTGGTGCAACGTCCGGTGAAACAACATAATAACAATGAAATATCAATAATTTGAAAACAGTGAAGAAATATTCGTCTGGTCCTTTTTGTCGTACATTATACAAAATGATTGACAACCATAGATTATGCCACAATTACAGGGTTGTCTGTATCTTAAGTCCTTGGCTTGATACTTTGGTGCCGCTTCAAAAGTTGCTACATCCACTTAACGTTTACAGTAAATTAAGATCAAATCCATTCTTTGTACATCAAGGGAGCAGATCCCTATATGAAGACGTGTCTCCATATAGGTATCCGCTTCACTGATGTACGTCCACGGTGTGAAGTCCTGCCGTTACTTGGGTCTTTGAAAGTGGAGCCGAGTCGTGTGTAGCCGCTCCATGCGTGACACTGCACGGCAGCGATAACTTCTGACGGAGTGGAGCTTTAACTTTGTTTTACGTTGGCACAGAAAGTATACCCCAAAGAAAACTTCAATAACCTCAGTGTGCACCTTCAAAGAGCTGGAAAGCTCAAATAGGGCCCCTTTTCTTGCCCCCCCCACAGCCCCTCATCTTCCTCTCGCTGTCTTTACACAACTGCATTAGCCATATGAGTCAACTAGGTCAAGGTCCTGCCAGGTTATCTAGATGCCTGTTTGGCTTTCTTTCTCCAAGTGGTGTGTGTGTGTGTGTGTGTGTGTGTGTGTGTGTGTGTGTGAAGAGTTTAATAGTGTGAACCTGTGTACTTGTGGGTGCAAGTTTGCATGGATTAGAGTCGTGTGTGTGTGTGTGTGCAGTTGAGAGTGAGTGTGTTGACTACTACGGTGTAGGTGTACATGTGTGTTTATGGCTGCAGTGGTGTGTGCGTGCGTGTGTGTGTGTGTGTGTGTGTGTGTGTGTGTGTGTGTGTGTGTGTGTGTGTGCGCGCGCATAAGAAAGCCAGTATAGAAAGCATACTGGTAGTGCGGGACACACTAGTGAGGATGTAGGCGGTAGGAAAGAAGAGCGTTATCAAATAAATACACGTTGATCCGTGTGTGTCGGTGTGAGAGTGTGTGTTTAAGAGGGACTGCGTTTGCAGCCGTAGTACAGAAAGATGAGTGTGTGTGTGTGTGTGTGTCTGGTCTTCGTGAATTGTCTGGTATGTGTATATGTCAGTGTGTGTATACGTATAGAAACCATAGTGTGTGTGTGTGTGGGAGTGGGTGGTAAAGATGCAATTACTGGTGAATATTGAGACGGAAGCATTACTGAATCTATAAATGGATTTGTACACTGGCTATAGATTCATCCACTCTGCTAAGAAGCGCTGCACATGGTCACTATTTCTGCATGCAGCTGACAGTGATGAACAGTCCAGACCCGTATCGACTGAATCTGTCCTGCCCTGAACAAACTGAGAAAGACATCCCGGCTGCAGCCTCTAAATCTCAGTTAGGGTAAATAAATAATTATCCCCGCCCATTCCTCACATGTATAATTGCATTTTCTAGAAGGAAATCCTTTCACTTCTATTTGCATATGCACGTGGCTAGCCGGTGCTGTTTGCATCACGTACACATTCAAACATCTCCTGTATTTTTCCTCATAGCGTTTCACTAAAAACAAAACAAAAAACGACAACGTGCAAATAGTCTACAACAAACTGTTTCCTAAAAGCAAGCCGGAGCAGAATGAGTATTCTGTAGATCAGGCGACGATGAAAACAACGGTCAGCGTGCCAGCTCTTGGTTGCGTGTCTGTGCACGCTCACCACATCATAAGCGCACTAAAACATGTGCAGCTAAATGCCTTCGTGTCCTGGTGGTCTTTCTGCTGAAATACACGGTGCCGTTAGAGGAGGCAGGCCAGCTGGTGCAAACTGAAGAGAAAAAACAAAAGGAAATTAAATAAGTTCAGCAGCCGTATGGAAAGATACTGTACTGACAAATATAAAATAAACACAGGAAGTCCCCGGAGTATGAACGAGCTCAGTTTTTGGAGTCTGTTTGTAAGTCGAATTTGTATGCAAGTCGGAACAGGTATGAGCAGTTCACATCCAGTGTCAATCAGTCAGATGTTAGTCTCAGTATATAGTATATATTTACCTTAAACATGAATGAATGAGGGCGGCATGATGGCGCCGTGGTTAGCACAGTTGCCTCAGAGCAAGAAGGTCCTGGGTTCGAGCCCCGGGGTTGTCCAACCTTGGGGGTCGTCCTCTCTGTGGAGTTTGCATGTTCTGCCCGTGTCTGTGTGGATTTCCTGCAGGTGCTCCGGTCTCCTCCCACAGTCCAAAGACATGTAGGTCAAGTGAGTCGGCCGTACTAACTTGTCCCTAGGTGTGTGTGTCATGTGTCGGCCCTGTGATGGCCTGGCGGTCTGTCCAGGATGTCTCCCTGCCTGCCGCCCAATGACTGCTGGGATCCTGAGCAGGATAAGCGGTTTGGATGGATGGATGGATGATTTATTTTGAACATGTAAACAAGCAGGATGTAACATACAGATAAGCCTTTGGCAATAATCTGAAGTGATCAACAAATCCAAACATCAACCTCAGCGAAAAAACCTCCATATGCATCAGATTATTTGTTACACATTCAAAAAGAGTAGGAGGAAGTATACACTTATTTTTCCTACCCCTTCCGACCTACTCTTAAGTTAATTCAGCTACTATACATTACAAAAAGGAAAAGAAAAAAAAACCAAAATATATTTTTAATATTGATATGTTATTTAAATAGTTAAAAACAACATAAATATAATAATGCCGTAATAACAATAAATGTAACTACAGTACAGTATTTATAATTCAGAGAGAATGTGAAAAAAAAATTTCTTAAACTTTTTCGATAGAAAAGATAATTAAAGGTTAACACTCTTGTTCCATTTGATGTCTTGCATACCGGAAGGAGTTAATTAACACTTAAAATGACGTTATTAATTGGATGATGGGCCTGGTGCTGGAGAGGATGGACCTGGTGCTGGAGAGGATGGACCTGGTGCTGGAGAGGATGGACCTGGTGCCGGAGAGGATCGACCTCGTGCTGGAGAGGATGGGCTTGGTGCTGGAGAGGATGGGCTTGGTGCTAGAGAGGATGGACCTGGTGCTGGAGAGGATGGACCTGGTGCTGGAGAGGATGGACTTGGTGCTGGAGAGGATGGACCTGGTGCCGGAGAGGATAGACCTTGGTGCCGGAGAGGATGGATCTGGTGCTGGAGAGGATGGGCTTGGTTGCTGAAGAGGATGGGCTTGGTGCTGGAGAGGATGGACCTGGTGCTGGAGAGGATGGGCTTGGTGCTGGAGAGGATGGACCTGGTGCTGGAGAGGATAGACCTTGGTGCCGGAGAGGATGGACCTGGTGCTGGAGAGGATGAACCTGGTGCTGGATAAATGTCGCTTTCGTTGGGACAGCCTTTTACATACTCCATGACGCTGCCCTTGTCCTCTATAATCGTCCCGATCGTTGGTCGACTGTAGGTAGCCTCACGCGCTTCCAGGGTTTGTTGGCGTTTCACCTCTCTGAACGCTTTACTATTTCCAGTTCCGTTTCAGTCGTGATCGTTTTCCTCTTTTTGCCACATCACCATCACTTGCATCAGATTTACGCGTTGAAGCCATGATTACGAGGGTAAATGCACAAAAAAAATGTAAGTCAAAACACAACGCACACAGCAATGTTTACGCAATCCGGCTAAAAGTGGCGACGACGGCGTGGCGTTGTTCTGCCTCGGGCCGCCGAACCGCCTAAAATGCACAGTGTTTTGAGCACCACGCAAAGTAGTGCGACCGTTTGTTAGTATGAGCCATTGTGTGTAACTTGATTTGTTTTTTTTTTTAAATAACAGGCTTTATGGAGGTCGGTTGATAAGTACGGGTCGGGCATTTGTAACCCGGGGACTTCCTGTTGTGCCATTGTTAGTGGTTCATTTGCCAATGGGACCAACCGCACAAAATGAGTGTTATATGTCCCTCAAGTACGTTAGGGCAGTTTGAATTTGTGCCAAAAAAATGGCCTGTTTCCATCGTTGAACCACGCATATTCTTAGGTTAAAGCCCCTGTTAAAATTTTTATTTATTTATTTATTGGACCCCCCCCCTTTTTTTTCCTCCCCAATTGTGCCCGGCCAATTACCCCACTCTTCTGTGCCGTCCCATTCGCTGCTCCACCCCCTCTGTCGATCCGGGGAGGGCTGCAGACTACCACATACCTCCTCCGATATACTATGTGGAGTCGCCAGCTGCTTCTTTTCACCTGACAGTGAGGAGTTTCACCAGGGGGATATAGCGCATGGGAGGATCCCGCTATTGCCCCTTCCCCCCGAACAGGCGTCCCGGCCGACCAGAGGAGGCGCTAGTGTAGCGACCAGGATCATACACACATCTGGCTTCCCACCCGCAGACACGGCCAATTGTGTCTATAGGGACGCCTGACCAAGCCGGAGGTAACACAGGGATTCGAACCGGCGATCCCCGTGTTGGTAGGCAACGGGACAGACTGCCCCACCATCCAGACACCCCCCCCCCGTTAACTCTTTTCTATGTTGAGAAACGTACAGTAATGCAGTTACCTGAGCAACGTAGCCCATGTAGAGTCCAAATGTCCACCATCATGAACAAAATATAATACACAACAATTACAGAAATATTAGAGGGTTCACACTCTGAACGTGTCATATTTTCCTTATTCATCCAATTAGAGTTATTAAAACCAACCTGTGAGTTTCCTTGACCTACCTGTGTGTCATGTAGCTTTATCTGGTTTTTCACATAGCTTTCATTTCTATTCTGTTGGCTTTTCTTTTTAAATCTTTTTTTAAATTTGTACCACTCTTGGGTCACCGTTGGTCGCTTCTAAGTATGCCTTGTACATAAAACGACAAGCTAAGTCATGTTGTGCCGACGATCAATTTGTCGAGTGGGTTTCAGTTTGTTTTTAAATGACATCCAAACGGATGTCTCACCGTTGAACAAAGCTTCTTTTGTACGAACAGTCGTCCTGCTCGCAGGCGGCCTGAGCCTACAGGTTATCATTTATTCTGAAGCAGCAGCTTCGAGCCACATATGGCCCCGTGCAGATGGACAATCTGTTTGGGGCTTCAAAGTTAGGAGGCAGGGTTCATTAACATGCCGTGAGCTTTGAGGCCGCAGTCAGAAAAAGATTTCATCACCCTTCAAATCATATCCCAACGTCAAGAAGTTTCTTTCACTATGCCATTTTCAGAAAAAACAAAATAATGTCTTTATAAGGAAGTCACAGGGAGGTGAATCGGTTCATCTGGACACAGTGTTTAGTGGGAGAAACGTCTCATCACTCATCTAAGTGACCTCTTCAGTGTCAACTGACTGCAGGTGTCCCCACCCTTATAAACAATACAGTGGCATAACGACCCAAACCAGCGATCGGTTTCACATGCAAATTCCCGTGACCATTAACTGGCGTTACAACGGCCATGTGTACTATTCACAGAGGATTAGGGAAAAGTTGCAATCCCAGCATTGTAAAATGGGGACAGATGTAGTCCGTATGAAATTATGAAATCCAACAAAAGCTTCCTAAGCTGAAATTCATTGCAGCAGAATGATTCAGTTTCTGTTGGCATTGGAAGGCAATTTGAGAAAAAGCACCCCCAGTCACTATTTGCTTTCTGCAGCTCAGAATCTGGATTGCCCCCGCCGTTCATATCCTCTTGCTCGGCTAATGCAGCAGCAGCCTCGGCCTCTCGCCGCTGCATTTCTTCGATCGTATTCTCTGGCTCGAACAGATACGGTTGAATATCCGAGTCAGCCAAAACACTGTAAAATGTGTCCTCATCCATAAGATCATCTGCGCTCACATTTTGGAACGCTACTTTCACTGTTGGAAACATAGCTCGTTTGCAATACAAGTGGGGAACAAGGAACTTTTGTTTTTGAGTGACATCTAGAGCACGCCCCCCAGAGGCGGCGACTAGAAATCCAAGCTGAACTCGCCTGTACTTTTTCCTTGTCACCGACTACATCACTGACGCATCAAAGTACGACACTGGTGCCGGAAGAACAGATTTTGCAACGATGTCCCAGAGACACAGAGAACATTAGCAACAACAGCAGACGTTTTTCACACTATATCCCAAATTCGTATAGAGAGATAAGGTTGAAAATTGGTGAAGCGGTCCTTTAAGTTGTTGTTAAAATCAATAAAGACTACTACTACCACTACTCTCGGCTGCTTCCGTTAGGGATCGCCACAGTGGATCATCCGTTTGCATCTCTTCCTGTCCTCTGCATCTTCCTCTGTCATGCCAGCCACCTGCATGTCCTCCCTCACCACATTCATAAACCTCCTCTTTGGCCTTCCTCTTCTCCTCTTCCCTGGCAGCTCCATATTCAGAGTCCCTCTCCCAATATACCCAGCATCTCTCCTCCACACATGTCCAAACCATCTCAATCTTGTCTTGTATACTCATTACTAATCCTGTCCTTCTTCATCACTCCCAATGAAAATCTGAGCATCTTCAACTCTGCCAGCTCCACCTCCTGTCTTTTCATCAGTTCCACCGTCTCCAAACTATATAACATAGCTGGTCTCACTACCATCTTGTAAACCTTCCCTTTAACTCTTGCTGGTACCCTTGTGTCACAAGTCCTTCCTGACACTCTTCTCCACCCACTCCACCCTGCCTGCACTCTCTTCTTCACCTCTCTTCTGCACTCCCTGTTACTTTTGACAGTTAACCCCAAGTATCTAAACTCCTACGCCTTCGTCACCTCTACTCCTTGCATCCTCACCATTCCGCTGTCCTCCCTCTCATTCACGCATAGGTATTCCATCTTGCTCCTACTGACTTTCATTCCTCTTCTCTCCAGTGCATACCTCCACCTCTCCAATACATTGTATGTAAACAGTGGCACATGTAGTACACAGATCTGGTTTTACTATATTGTTTTAAACAGGCAGCAGACTGTACACATCACTCCACAAATACACACTCCGCTTCCCATGTGTGGCATTCAGAGGTGTTTTAATGGCATTACGATGTTGAAAACAGCACATATGAGACCCTTATGAGCAGGGATTACCAGCTCTAGTAATGAGCAAAACTTCCCTCATCCAATTAAGCAACTTCTCTTTGCCTAACACGATCAGATATGTTTACTTTATCTTGTTTACCCCACCCCACCCCTCACCCCGTCCCCACCTGCAGCTCTGAAGCATGTTGGGAAAAGGTGTGTGTGGGAAGTCTTCAAGAGCATGGGGACATCTTCCAGAGAGATTCAGAAAATAGCTACATCTCATGGGCCGCATTAGCCTGAAGGTCATCGAAGTAGAAAATGACCCCTCTTTTCTCTCTCTCTCCCTCTCTCTCTCTCTCTCTCTCCTGCTGGTCCTCTCCCCTTCTCTCTCCCCTGTAATTGAGTGTGCTGTGTGGTCAGTGAGCCTGTGCTCATTGGCGAGCAGAACATGGTAGTTAGTTACACACGCTTTCACCGTAATTACCGGGAAGTCTCTTCCTGTCTCCACATCTTTTCAAGGTCGCATCAATTTCACAGTTATCCAGGCTCCACCCCCGCACCTTCTCTCTCTCTTGCTCTCTCGCTCTCTCTCTCTCTCTCTCTGCCGGTCCATGTCATTACCAGCTTTCAGACTGCTCCCTCATACACGTCTTCCTCCTCTTTTCTTTAAAAGCATATCAAAACCCAAATGGCATTTATTAGTTCATCATCCTCTTCCCCAGCAACAGTCGCCATAGCAGCAGGAATGTCGCGGTAACCTTCAAATTGGTGAGTGACTCATCTCGTAAACACTACGATGTCTTTGCAGCCATGCGGGTTTACAGCTCTTTCGCCGCCACTATTAAAACACAACTTGATGGGCCAACGTGAAAAGGGAAGAGGTCAGTGGTTTTGGCAAAGTCACTTAAAAACTAATTAAACCCTAGACCATTTTAGTGAGTCTGCTGACATCTACAGGTTAAAAACCATGTCAAGGTTAAAAGCATGCCGGGCTGGTCTTGGTACTCTGTGATGTTAGGATAGCAGGATAAACACAGCTGTAGCTAATAGAATGAATAATGGGGTGCCAGCACACCTATCAGCATTGACAGACAGACGGAGAGAGTCGGCACTAACAGTTGTCAATACTGCTGTCAATGCTGGCCGTTTAACACGCCTAAATTAAACAGACCCACTCTTAATTGTATTAGCTGCAGCTGTATTTGTCCTGCTATGCTAACATCACGGAGTCCCAAGACCAGCCTTGTATGCTTTTAACCTTTAAATGGTCTTTAACCTGTAGCTGTCAGCAAACTGACTAATATGGTCCAGGGTTTACTAACTCGTTAAATGTTTGTCCCGCCGTAGACTTTAAACACAGACTCACACAGAGGCCAGACTCACCGGCTTAAACAGTTCAGCAACTACTACTACTGCTGCTACTACTTCCGGCTGCTCCCGTTAGGGGTCGCCACAGCGGATCATCCGTTTCCATCTCTTCTTGTCCTCCGCATCTTCTTCTGTCACATCTGCCACCTGCATGTCCTCCCTCACCACATCCATAAATCTCCTCTTTGGCCTTCTTCTTTTCCTCTCCCCTGGCAGCTCCATATTTGTATTAAACAGTTCAGCAAGGGCTTGCCAGATAGATTCTGTTCACGTTTTCCTCCCTGGAACTTCATGTCTTGTATCAGCCACGTTGTAGTCTGACTCACAGGAAGTAGGCTGTGGGTGTAAACCTGCCATTGGCCGACTATTTCGGCCGGAATTCTCCGCTTCCGCTACCTGCGTGTTACCATTTTCAATGTCCCCATCGCTACGTGAAACAGCAAACACAACCTCCGACCGAGCAGCCTACACGCTGAAACTCTCTACATGTAGGTTCAGTCGAGACAGCCACCTCTGGACAGCACAGCTTTGTTTTCCAGGCAGAAACATGAGTGGCAATTGGTGGTAAATGTAACTCTATGGGTACGTTGTCATAGAAAAAACTTCTGTATAGCTAGTTTTATGACTAGCTATACGGAAGTTAAGCTAGTATAGCTAGTCATAAAACTAGCTATACAGAAGACAGGAGGAAATGGAAACGGATGATCCGCTGTGGCGACTCCTAACAGGAGCAGCCGGAAGTAGTAGTAGATAGCTAGTCATAAAACTTTATTTAATCATCGATGACAGGACTATATGAGACTAAGATTTAGCCTCTATGTATGTATGTATGTATGTATGTATGTATGTATGTATGTATGTATGTATGTATGTATGTCTATGTATTGAATCCGATTTTGCTACAGTTGCAGGACCACAAAAACTCATGAATGCACCTTGGAAAAGCCCAAACTTCATCTGACAAGACTCTCATCCCGATGTTGATCCGTTGTCTTTTTCTTTTCTTTTCTTGATTTTTTTTTTCACCCTTTGTCTCCCCAATTGTATCCAGCCAATTGCCCCACTCTTCCGAGGTGCCCCTGTTGCTGCTCCACCCCCTCTGCCAATCCAAGGAGGGCTGCAGACTACCACATGCCTCCTCCAATACATGTGCAGTCGCCAGCCACTTTTTTTCACCGGACAGTGAGCAGCCTTCACCTCTAGGGCACTGATGATCAAGTTATGTTTGTCTTTTACTGTTTTATGTGGTGTTTCTTTTGCAGGGATTTAGCCATTTTAATGCCAGGACTCGCCTCCCCATGTGCAAATGGTCCGCCAAAACAGGTTCCATCCGACACTATTTTGCAAGGGCACCATAGCTGCATTCTGGGCGTAGCGCCGACCAAGATGATTGTGATTGGTATAAAGAAATACAAACAAGCCGGAGCATCCCCCCCCCATGCCAGAATGGTAATGGGTTCAGCCAGACCTTTCCCCGGCACTGGCACAACACAGCACTAAACCACAGTGTGGATAGGTCTGGCTATGCGAGACTAGTCACGTTGCCGTTATATCCACACAACGACCTCGAATTTCTCCCTCTCTCTCTCTCTCTCTCTCTCTCTCTCTCTCTCTCGACCATTCACCCCTCAATTGGCTCCTCTCATTTGCTTGACACCCTTGTCAGACCATGCCCAGCAAGGAGTCAGAGTCAGTACTTACCAGTTCACAGTGGCTGTAACTCCTCCAGCAGGCCCTGCCAGCCACGTCAGTGACAGCATATATACCCCAGTAGGCTTTAAGAGCCAGAGCTTCTCAAATCAGGGCACGGCGCAGCGGAGCATCTGTTTCTGTGTTTTATTCCATTTGGTGCTGCTTGTGCTGGCAATATGCCGATGAGGCCACCTGTTAACCGTCCTCCTCCCGTAACCCAATCTCCTCAACCGCCGACTCAATTTTGGATCCTGGCGGAAGATCTCCGCCGAGTGTTGCTAAAATGATCGCTCCACTAACTGGCTTTGATTTGTTTATGTTGCCCATTAAACTAATAAATCCACACCACAGTGCCATAGCTGTATGTCGGGAGGGGGGAGGATGACATTAGCTCTGATTACATGGGAAAGCAATAGAGCAGATTAGCAGGTAGCCATTTCGCATTGCAAAGGCCAATGAGTGAAGCCGGCCATTTAACATGTCTCTTTTTGATTGAGTTGTGTTGTGTCATGGAGGCTATTGGCTCATGCCATCTGCACACACCTCACATCCGCGGCGTTGAATTGATTAGTACTTATTGTAAAGGTTGATGAAGGCATCATGGTTGACAGGAGGAAGAGTGAAGCAGTGGAGAACACCTGAGCTTCTCTCTTCGCTTGTTCTGCAGGTTCTTTATTTATTTAGTTATTTCCCCCCTTTTTCTCCCCAATTGTACCCGGCCAATTACCCCACTCTCCCGAGCCATCCCGGTCACTGCTCCCCCCCCCCCCCCCCGCCATTCCGGGGAGGGCTGCAGACTACCACATGCTTCCTCCGATACATGTGGAGTCGCCAGCCACTTCTTTTCACCTGACAGTGAGGAGTTTCACCAGGGGGACATAGTGCGTGGGAGGATCACGCTATTCACCCCAGTTCCCCCTCCCCCCTGAACAGGTGCCCTGACCGACCAGAGGAGGCGCTAGTGCAGCGACCAGGACACATACCCACATCCGGCTTCCCACCCGCAGACACGGCCAATTGCGTCTGTAGGGACGCCCGACCAAGCCGGAGGTAACACGGGGATTCGAACCGCTGATCCCCATGTTGGTAGGCAACGGAATAGACCGCCACACCACCCGAATGCCCCCCTGCGTGTTTTTAGTCACATAGCTCAATACATTCTTACCTATTTCCTGTTTTAAACTTGGTTTTGTAATGCATGTTTGCGTGCACACACACACACACACACACCAGCCCCGCACCCCAACCCCATAGAACCCCTAAAACATTCACACATAGATACACTCAGACCTTCAAAAACTTGTATTCACCTGAACCAGGGCTCCGATCCAACTTGGGTCAGATAGTAATAGCCCAAACTCCCTACCCCGGGTGTGTGCTGCCCCAGCTCACTCATCTAAACACATTAAGACTGACTTTCATTGCCGCCGCTTTGCCTCCTGTTGTACCTATCAGAACATGCTATCCATCTCCTGGTCCAGGTCGGCTCTGGGTTTTGTCACCTATACATTGGACTACTGCGGTGAACTTCTCACTGGTGTCCAGCCTGTGTTATCAGCCGCCATAAAGAATCCAGAATGATGCAGCATTTTCAGTTCATAACTTGGCTCAATGTGCACTTCTCTGCTCCCTGTGTGTGCTTAAACTGGCTCCCCGTTGCTGATGGTATTCCAAGGATCTGCAGCGACTTAAATGAAAACCCTTATCAAAATGTACGCCCCTGCTCGCCCTCTTCGTTCTAACTCTGGTAGAGTACTGTATGTCCCCTCCGCTAAAGTGACAAGCAGCGGGTCCAGACCTTTCTCTCACCCGGCCTCGTAATGAAGAAACGGTCTCCCGGTCTTCATCACAACAACTGACTCGCTCACCTCCTTCAAAAAAGGCCTTTCCTCTTCAACCGTTACTGTTACGCCCGCACTTTCATTTCTGCTGTTGATCCCTAATTGCCCTTTATGGCATGGTTTATCTTTTTTCTGACATGTGGCAATCTACTGAGTACTTTGATTCCCCCGGTCACCGCCTCCTGATGCTCTAAGGTGCTCCTGGTACAGTAAATGCTCTTGACGTACACTCCTGGCTGTGATGTGATTACTATGTAGCAAATGCACCACTACTACTGCTTTATTTAGTACTACTATGGTGTGATTACTATGTAGCAAATGTACCACTACTGCTGCTTTATTTAGTACTACTATGGTGTGATTACAATGTAGTGCTCTGTGATGCCCCGTCGATAACATATTGATGGATTTATCTGCTAACTGATGACTCTGTTGTAAGTCACACTGTATAAAAGCACCTGCTATATAAGTAAACGTTAACACACACACAGCAGCATCTGACTCCTGCCCCCCCCCCCACACACACACACAAATAAATGCACTCACACACAAACACACTGTCTCTGCACAGTTAAATGATTGTATTTGTTTACAGTTTTTCAATATGCTCTCATGTATGTGGGACGCATAGTATTTTTGATTGATTGATTGATTGACTTACTACGTGGTTTCTGTTGCTGCCTCACAGTGAGCGGTTCCTGGGTTCAATAACTACTCTTCCTTGAAACATTTGCGTATTCCTCCCATGTTTGCACGAGATTCCTCCTACATTTAAAAGACATGCATGTTACATTTGGATAGTGTGGTGGTCTATTCCGTTGCCTACCAACACTGGGATCGCCGGTTCGAATCCCCGTGTTACCTCCGGCTTGGTCAGGCGTCCCTACAAACACAATGGGCCGTGTCTGCGGTTGGGAAGCCGGATGTGAGTGTGTTGTCGTCGCTGCACTAGCGCCTCCTCTGGTCGATCAGAGTGCCTGTTCATGGGGAGGAGGAACTGGTGGGAATAGCGTGATCCTCCCATGCGCTACGTCCCCCTGGTGAAACTCCTCACTGTCAGGTGAAAAGAAGCGGCTGGTGACTCCACGTGTATCGGAGGAGACATGTGGTAGTCTGCAGCCCTCCCTGGATCCACAGAGGGGGTGGAGCAGTGACTGGGACAGCGTGGAAGAGTTGGTAATTAGCCAAGTACAGTTGGGAGAAAAAGGGGAACCCCCCCCCCCTCCCAAAAAAGGTATGCATGTTAGAAGAACTAGGGAATCTGAATTACCTGTAGTTATGAAGAGAGTGTGAGCGATTGTGTGTTTGGTCCCTATGGTTGGCTACAGACCTGTTCAGATTGTCCCCCAGTGTCTGTTAAGATAACCCCCGCCCCCACCACCACCATGACCTTGACTGACATTGGACTTTGACTAAGGCCCCACAGCTCCAACGGAATACAATGAACCAGAACCTTTATGAAGGGGCCCGCCGGCATTAGTGTACACAAACCGAATCAGGTGAGTGTACAAGTAAAGGTAACACATGGCCTAGCGGTGCCACGTGCACACGGCACCGGCAGTACTCGGCCTAATGCATCTCCGAGCTGTCCTTGGGTCCAGTATCCACCATGCCAATACCACCATGATGAATTGCTTGGCTGGTGTCACCGCTTTTTAGTCCAGAGAAGGCTTTGAGCTTCGAACCCCCACACACCCAAGGAACAAACAAACCTACTTGACTGTTTAGTGCTGCCGTTGTTTCTGGTTGCTGCCCAGTCCAGCCACATGAATGCAGTATGACTGCATTCATGTGGCTGGATTCAGAATGTAGACACAGGGGAAGCACGACTCTTACAGCCCTGCACTCTTCATCATAAACCGTCAATATATTGAGGCGATAACATGTGGGAGGTTCTAACCGCTTCAATAGGGAACTTTGAGTTAAATTTTTTTTTTTACAAATAATGATGGATCAGCTTAATTTCTCCAACTTAAAAACATTGCGTTCATGTACTCACAACTTTATACTGAGCATCCCACCAAGAAAAACTCCTAATACATGTAAAATTACTTGGCTGTCAGTTAATCTGAATTTATAGTGACGTTGTGTAATTTTATTTTATTAAGATCTGGAGTGTGTACACAGCAAATAGAGACCTCTGGCGCTTCGATATACCACTTAACTCAGCTGCTGTCACCTCAAATGGTCTGGGGAGACGAGCACGGGCAGTACTGCCGCAATACCAGCAAACTCAAGAAATGATCCTTTATCTGCGTACAGGATAGGACGCTCGCTACCAGGCGTGATCACAGTGAACGCGGGATTTTAGATGTTTTTTTCTTCAGCAATGGCTTTTTGGTGGAAGAGGTTGCAGCAGGATATGTGCGGTCCATTGCTGATGGAAAAAACACACCTAAGATCCCATATACGTGGTTGTCATGTCTCATAGTGAGCGTTATTTCCTGTGCGCA
This sequence comes from Lampris incognitus, assembly GCF_029633865.1. NCBI lineage: Eukaryota > Metazoa > Chordata > Actinopteri > Lampriformes > Lampridae > Lampris > Lampris incognitus. Next base: position 31,786,233 of record NC_079229.1, read on the forward strand.
AGGACACGATCATGTCTCATTAACTAAATAAATAGAAAAATGAAGGGCGGCACGGTGGCCCAGTGGTTAGCACTGTCACCTCACAGCAAGAAGGGTCCTGGGTTCAAACCCTGGGGTTGTCCCCCCTTGGGGGGGGGGTCATTCCAGATCGTCTTCTGTGTGGAGTTTGCGTGTTGTCCCCATGTCTGCGGTGGGCTTTCTGCGGTTTCCCCCACCATCAAAAGAGACATGCTCGTTAGGGTTAATACCCCTGTCTGTGCCCCTGACTGAGGCAATAGGAAAAGAACTGGAGTTGGTCCCTGGGTGCTGCACAGCGGCTGCCCACTGCTCCTAGCTACACAGCTCGGCGGGGTTAAATGCAGAGAAAGAATTGCCCCACGGGGATTAATAAAAGTAGTAAAAAAAAAAAAAATTACGCACTGCCACTCTACACCAGCTAATGGTGCAACCACGCTTGTTTTTACGTGTTCATTTTATTCAAGTTCCCTCCGTCAGCACATGTATGCATTAGCATGTGTGCATGTATGTTTGTGTGTGCTTTTTCCAAGCACACTTGAGCAAACTGGGATCGGGGGTATCTCCCGGGCCTGTCATGCAAACGAGCAATTACTCTTGACGCCCCTAAACTTGATCTTTTTAGAGGTCGCAATGTTGTTGTTTTTTTCCCCTTTCCCTAAGCAGATATAAGTGTGCAGAAACGGTGATGCAGCGGCCAAATCCATTCCTGATTCTGAGCCAATCCCGCAGAGTGCGAACCAAACGGAGCTCTGTCCAGACCGATAAGAAGGGTCAGCGTTAGCGATGCGCCGCCGAGCAAGATTGCATGACTTCTCACGGTCAGCAACCCTTCCCTTTAATGCAGCCACCTGAGCTGACCCAGATCTCTGGCCATCTTCAATTGGCCCTTAAGGAGTCCAAAGCAGATGGCCGTCATACACCAAAGGGTGTAGATAACAGCCATTTATCAAAGCATTAGAGAGGCCGCCCTGGAATAAGGCCACCAGACATGCATCACCCCATCCGCAAATTCTCTGCACTGTTTTCCAAAATGTTGCTCATAAATAATTCAGTCCTCTTTATGGCTGCCGGCGCCTCTGACTATATGGGATATTTTTGTGAAAAAGACTCTGTTTATGGCTGAAGTCCCCCCCGTCTCGGATTCCTCCCTCCCCCTCTCAATGCACATGCCTCTCTCTCTCTCTCTCCCCTCTGTCTCTCTCTCTCTCTCTCTCTCTCTCTCTCTCTCTCTCTCTCTCTCTCATCATGGATGGTGGAGCAGCAGTCTTGGTTGTATTTTAAATCAGTTAGTTCTTGACACTATATATATATATATATATATATGTATATAATCAAGTGAGTCAAGAGTCTGGTTATTTTGCTCTTTATTTGTTGAGCACTTTCCCTACCGTTGTGTTTCTTTAAACAAAGTTATGTAATTAATTAATATATTAATTATATATACATATATAGCGAACTAGAACCCACTAAATGAGGTTGAGGTGCCCTGTGCTGGGCAAGGGGGAGGGGGAGGGGGATGGGAGTGGGGTGGAGGTGGGGGTTCAAGTTTGCACTATGCCATCATTAGCCTGCAGTGGTTTGCTGCAAGAGTGACACAGACACACATACACACGTGCGTGCGTGAGAGTACTGAAGATATTTTGCAGTAGCCTTGGTTCTGCAGTTCAAGCTAATATGGAGTAAAATGTAATGAATTTCACCATAACGACAGAGGAAGGCTGATGGGTGGCTCATCAGCGTCTCGTCCACCAGTGCCACTGATTGTAACACACGTTTTCTATTTGTGGGCTTTTGTTAGACCCGCGGGTGACAATCGAGACTCGGTAGCCAATGCTGTTGAATCTCCATTTGAAGTAATCAGCGGCTTGAACTCAGCTGATTACTGGTGAGTACATGAGCCACCCAGGAAACCATTACCCACCACGACGGTTCAGCTCCCAGTGACAGAGGGCAATTTCTACCGTTCTGATTGGGGTATTTGTCATGTGGTTAAATTCCTAAATAGGAGGCATTAGTGATCTAGGTCAAAGCCCGGTGGTAGGACTAGGGCTGTCATTGACCATAGTTCAGTTAGACATATTTCTTAATTAGCCCCACTGTCTGCTCTCCTCAAAGTAATTAACTCCATCAGAAAAGACCTTGCCTGAAGTCGGGGTTGGCTTGGGGGGGAAAAATGTCACGGCAATGACTAACTACATTAAATATTCTGAAATCATATGTTTATCACAAGTTCTGTGCAATTAGTATGCATAGAGAGCAGTTTGGTTTTAAATCCTTATAGATTACTCCCGGGGATGGGATCTGGGAATGTGCTATCGTAATTTATTTGGCTCAAGGTGTTACATTTTATTCACTTTCTTTTTTTCTTTTTCTTTTTTTCTGTTTCTTCTTTACTTACACGGGCATTGTTGAACTAGTTTGGAGCGTTCACAGTAAACACATTTAAATTGAACATGACACTTTGGCCTCTGCTTGCTGTCGTTTCCCGAGAGAGAGACACAGAGAGAGAGAGAGAGAGAGAGAGAGAGAGAGAGAGAGAGAGAGAGAGAGAGAGAGAGAGAGAGAGAGAGAGAGAGAGAGAGAGAACCCTTGCTTTGGTAATATGTACAGTGTTACGTCATGCCAATAAAGCCATTTGAATTTGAATTGAGAGAGAGAGAGAGGAGAGACGAGAGAGGAGAGACAGAGAGAGAGAGGGAGTGAGAGACAGAGAGAGAGGGAGAGAGAGACAGGGAGGGAGAGAGAGGACAGACAGAGGAGAGAGGGAGTGTGAGGGAGAGAGGAGAGACAGAGAGGGGAGTGAGACGGAGAGAGGACAGACAGAGTACAGACAAAGGGAGTGAGAGAGGGAGGGAGGGAGAGAGAGAGGACAGACAGAGGAGAGAGGGAGTGAGACGGAGAGAGAGGGCGGGAGAGAGGAGAGACAGAGAGGGGAGTGAGAGACGGAGAGAGAGAGGGAGGGAGGGAGGGAGAGAGGACAGACAGAGGGAGAGAGAGAGAGGGAGGGAGAGAGAGGACAGACAGAGGGAGAGAGAGAGGGAGGGAGAGAGAGGACAGACAGAGACAGAGATGAGAGACAGAAGGAGAGCGACAGAGAGACTGTAATTGCATCCAAGAAAACAAGGCATGTTAAAGCTCCGCCCACCTCCGATGTTTTATTGCTTCTTTCTCTCCCCTGATGGAGATATTGCCCTGTTTGTCGTATGAGGAAGCTGATGCAGGTGGTGTCGAGTCAAAGGGGCGAGTCCGCCAAAATGATATACGATGGGATCTGACACGGCGAGAGAGACCCCTCGTAGGTGTCCGTCATGTCTCTGTCTGGTGGTGCTGTGTGTGTGTGTGTGCATGTGGTGACGGAGGAGCTGCATGTTAACATCACACCCGACCAGATATTATTCACATTCATGCACTGTAAACAGTTTGCTGTCCAGCTGTTGTCCGTCCCCCTCACTTGTGTCAGCCGTCGGCGGGGTGCAGAACGAGACGGGCGAAATATCTCTTCCCCCCTACTGACATCCGTGACACAGATTTCCAAGTTTTTTTTATTTAATTCCCAGTCCCTATATTGTGACTTTTCCAAGTGGCTAATGATCTATTCTGAGCTGTGAAATATCTGTCTCCGTTAGCAGCGGCGCTGAAGAGTTTGAGGGATGGTGCTGAAGAGAGGCGGAAAAAAAAAATCAATAAAGCTATCGGGACGCTGACATGATAGATGCCGGTTTTCGCGAGAGCGGTGGAATTTGGCATGGCTGGGAAAAGATAAATATGCGCTATTTAAAATATCATAAACTCTGCACACCAGAGACAAAACTTTATCGGGTGTTGTCTCCACTGATCGTTTATCACCAGCCGGGTGATTCGGGGGCTGTTTAGACCTCCGAGGCGTCCGTAAGTATCCGGCTGAAACGCGGCTGACACGCGTTTTCGCAGAGCGGCGGTTGTTTTCAGCGGCGAGACGTGTCACAGACGTGTTAATTGGCAAGTCAAACTGCCTCGATGTCCCCCCCAATCCCAATTTATCCCCATCTGGTCAGCCACCAAAGCACACTTGTTGTTTTTTTGTGGGTTTTTGCTGCTACAAATGGCCTATTTGGAGGCCTGCAGCGCGCCATAGAAGTGTCAGATGAGACATGCGAATGATGTGAGGCAGTTTTCTCTCTCAGTGCGTCTTGGCTCTTCATGGTGAGATTATCTTGTGCCGGAGACGTCGCAAGTTTGTTCAGTCTAGTTGTCAGGCTGTGCACAGCCATGGGTGTCGTCCCTGAGCAAGACAACCAGTCCTAGTAAGTCGCCTTGGACAAGAGTGTAATAGTTTGTTGTTTTTTTTACCCCCCCCCCCCATTTCTCCCCAATTGTACCCGGCCAATTGTGTGTGTAGGGACGCCTCACCAAGCCGGAGGTAACACGGGGATTTTAACCAGCGAGCCCTGCGTTGGTAGACAATGGAACAGGCCGCTATCGCTACGCTACCCGGACGCCCCACAGAAGATTCATTTGACTCGGCATTTAATAAGGACCTGTAAGGAGAAAATTGAAATTACCTCCAGCCACACTTGAATTTTTAAACGGATCGCATTATTTTTACCATTTTAATGTGGGCTCAAACTGTTAACCTCCCCACTAGAACTTTATTAAGGGATGAAAAGGAAAAATTAAGCTTTAAAAAATAAAATCCTCATCAGGGCGGCATGGTGGTGCAGTGATTAGCGCGGATGCCTCACAGCAAGAAGGTCCTGGGTTCAAACCCTGGGGTAGTCCAACATTGGGGGTCGTCCTGTGTGGAGTTTGCATGTTCTCCCCGTGTCTGCGTGGGTTTCCTCCGGGGGTTCCGGTTTCCTCCCGCAGTCCAAAGACGTGTAGGTCAGGTGAATCGGCCCCTAGTTGTGTGTGTGTGTGTGTCTCAGCCCTGTGATGGACTGGCGGCCTGTCCAGGGTGTCCCCCCGCCTGCTGCCCAATGACTGCTGACATAGGCTCCAGCATCCCCACGACCCCAACTGGGATAAGCAGCTCAGATAATGAATGAATGAATGTATCCGGCCAATCACCCCACTCTTCCGAGCCGTCCCGGTCGCTGCTCCACCCCCTCTGCCAATCCGGGAAGGGCTGCAGGCTACCACATGCCTCCTCCCATACATGTGGAGTCGCCAGCCGCTTCTTTTCACCTGACAGTGAGGAGTTTCACCAGGGGGACGTAGCACGTGGGAGGATCACGCTATACCGCCCAGTTCCCCCTTCCCCGCGAAAAGGGGCACCGACTGACCAGAGGAGGCGCTAGTGCAGCGACCAAGACACGTACCCACATCCGGCTATGTGTCCTGGTCGACCAAACCGGAGGGGGATTCGATCCGGCGATCCCCGTGTTGGTAGGCAATGGAATAGACCGCCACACTACCCAGACGCCCCCAAGAGTGTAGCATTTAAAAAACAAAAAAAAACCCCATCGTGTTCTTCATCTCACTCTTCGCCTATAAACTGACTTTGCTGTCCCCTCTTACCTGAAAGCACCCTAAATGTTATAGCTTCTAAATCCATTATGAATATACTTATTACTGGACTAATCTGAAAACATGTTCTCTATGGCAAGTTTGTGTTTTCATTCTCCTCCAATCCCGGATTTAGGGGCGTTAGGGGAGCCGTAGCATTGTCTGAGCACGCATGGTTAAATGAAGAAATAGATTTTGTTAATGAAAAATGCAACAGATGGTGGCTGTAAACCCTGTCCCTGTAGAGCATGAGCATTTCCTGCAGAATGGAGGGGAGAGGATTAAGGTCATTTTTGCCTGCTTTTTCAATTTATAAACTCATACTCAGAGGAAAACAATGGAGGAAGAAAAAAAAAACGGGACTGGCATCCTGCCTCAACGCTCGCTGGAAAATCTATGTGTCAGTGAGGACATATTGGGATTGTGCAAGCGTTAGACCCACACACAAAAAAACAAACAGATTGGGAATAGTTAAGACAGTCATCATCACAGGCAATCAGACACATGGGCTGATGGGGGACCACCCAGAGAGCCAAGTGTCCAACAGAAACACTGTTGTTTCCAGGAAAGCAGAGTGCAGTTGATGGTATCAATCATTTTAACAGATAAAAGAAACCAAACAACACAGTAAGTGGCATTTATTCAGCTTACGTTCACTTGTTCCATTTAGGGCCTGTTTTACTGAATGTGCTCATTAAAAAGCTATTCATGACAGCTGGGTCCTCTCTGCCGTGTCCTTCAGCCGCCTTCGCACCCGCTGCAATGTCATTACAAGGGCATCGTCTGAATTAAACAAGTCCTTGGGAAACTGTGGCCAGTTTCAAGTGTACAAATTGTGCCCCCCCCCCCAAAAAGTTAACTGAATAGAAAACCAAGATGGGTCGCTCTCTCTCTCTGCCTCACTCTCTCTGTGTCTCTCTCTCTTCTCTCTCTCTTCTCTCTCTCTCTGATCTCTATTATTAAGTCTGTCTCCTAAAACTCCCTCCCGCCATCAAAAGAACAACGATCCTTTACTTGTGCGTGCCATATGGGAAATGATCAAACAGCCAACGCTGTGTTGGCATCACAACACCCGGAGAGAAATAAACACGAGTTCAAAATGGGGCAAAATGAAAAAAGGAGGGGCCACGTCAAGGCAGACTACCGTTCAGGGGGCGGTGATGGAGAGGACCTGCGTTCGACGGCGAGCACCCACACACGGCAAAACGACGAACACGCAAAGCCAGCAGCTGTGACAGACGCCTCCTGTTCAGAGCATTTAAGCATCACGTATCTACATGTGTTTTTTTTCGGGTTTTCTTCCTCCTCCTCCTCCTCCCCCCCCCCCCACGGCAGTGCGCCTCCAGCGTCACACTTGCCGGCAGCATACATCTGACGAAGGTCAACGATTGGGGAAACAAGAAACGGCGTTGCTCCCGCTGCTCATCCTGCGGCAAAGGAAATGAAAAAGAAGAAGGCAGATGTACCCACGGAAGAAAGTGAGAAAGATGATGCCGAGGCAAAAACAAAAAGGGAGGTCTGGGTGGCGTGGCGGTCTATTCTGTTGCCTACCAACAAGGGGATCCCCGGTTCGAATCCCCGTGTTACCTCGGGCTTGGTCGGGCGTCCCTGCAGACACAATCGGCCGTGTCTGCGGGTGAGAAGCCGGATGTGGGTGTGTGTCCTGGTCGCTGCACTAGCGCCTCCTCTGGTCAGTCGGGGCACCTGTTCGGGGGGGGGAGGGGTGACTGGGGGGAACAGCGTGGTCCTCCCACGTGCTACGTCCCCCTGGCGAAACGCCTCGGTCAGGTGAGGAGAAGCGGCTGGTGACTCCACATGTATGGGAGCAGGAATGTGGCAGTCTGCAGCCCTCCCCGGATCGGCAGAGGGGGTGGAGCAGAGACCAGGACAGCTCAGAAGAGTGGGGTAATTGGCCAAGTACAACTGGGGAGAAAAAGGAGGGGGGGGGTAAAAAAGAGTAAATTATAGAGGTAGCGTTGTTAACGTGCAGGTAATTCTGCAAAGCAGCCAGGTGTAGGGAAAAGGCCACCGACGGCAGGGCTGTCGGTGTTGTTGCTGGCCCGTGCGCTCGCTTATTTATCATTTTCCAAAGTGGGTTGGAAGGGACGTGAACAGCCATCATTTAACCCCTTTCCAGCTGGGCGTTAACCCTAATCTCCTTATTGGTGTGAAACTCTGCGCCAGCCCGGTCCCTGTCATCCCCATCCATCATCATCACCATCTCTCCTAGCCTCGTGCACAATCTGGCGCTAAGCACATAAACACTCTGCCACGGGAAAGTTATGGCCCGGACATGGTTTCGATTACAAGCGAGATAAATTACGCTCAAAACTATGACTGTAATTGGCCACAGGTCTCGAGGCTTAGATTTCCACTCCGAGAATACCAACACAAAGTACGCTAAACTTGCAGAGATGAGCATTTAGCTAGTGACGATGCAGTATCGGCGAGATAAGGAGCGAGAGAGAGAGAGGAAGAAAGAGGGAGTGAGACGATATAGACTCGGATGGGGTGGGGGTTGGTGCTGTACCTTTTGGGATTCAGGACTAACGCACCGAACACGGGGGGGGGGGGGGAGCAGAGCATTAAGCTTCTGTGGCCTTTTATTAGCGCCAAGAATGTCTAGAAATTTAAGACAGCCATATTTTTAGAACCCCATCAACCTGGCCTTTATATAGCTCGATAAAATAGGCCTTCTTGTTTCTTTGGAGATTGAGCTCGACTCAGGACTCGCCTCTTTTGTGCGAATCTTCTTCTCTAGGGGAGGACAGTGAGGCAGAGAAAATGCATCTGCCACATCAATGAATCTTATTTGGATTGATAGAAGCTGTTCGGCCCGCCAGACTGACTTCCACAGGAATGTGTGTAGTGTTGTGCGGGTGTGTGTGTGTGTGTATAAACGGAATGATCGAGATTACCTATGTCGCCGAGCATAGGGGAGAAAGCGTATGAGCGACTGGCGGAGAGGTCTGTTTGTTTGTGTTCACCTGTTTGTATTTACTTTATTATTAGTTTTTTTTTTTAATTTAATCCGGGCACCTCCAGGAGAAACGCCACAACGGGCGGGCAAATGTGTTTTTGTTCCAGTTCCTCGCAGGTGAAAAGAAGCAGGGAGAAAAATGAGATACATCAAAAAGAGAGTGAGCGAAAAGAGCGAGATAAAGAAACAGGAGCGGGGCGAAAAGAAAAGAATGAGTATCTCAGGACCTCCCCCGGCCCCCTCCCACCCCCTGTTGCCTTTCTCCCCGGGGTGTTCGTTAATCACCCTTTCAGATCTGTCAGCTTGTGGGTGGGCCCATTACCCTTCAACGCCGGCACTTTTGTTCCCAGAGACAGCGCCGCCATTCAGATAAGTCCTCCGACACTCCACCGTTGGCTGTGCCTCACACAGGCCCCACCTTATTAGAGTAACATAAGAGATGATGAATAAATAAACAAAGTGTTCTCCGCCACGTGAGGAGCGTACTGACAGCTCGCGGCACTCATTAGGACGAGGTGGCGGGTGGCGTGCTGCGAATGAGGCAGGGTGGTAGACAGGGCCTCGGCACTAGAACGGGATGAAACCCTCCCCTCGAGTTTCCGGTTGTCTTTCCTCCTCGTTCGGAGGGGAGCGCCGGCGCTCACTGAGGAGACGTGCCGAGTTCCCGTCAAGGCGAAGCCAGGCACCGTATATGTCCTTGTTCAAATGTAACTAGGCTTGGAGCTGTCAGGTTGGTTCCACGCTGACGTTTGATTTTTGCTCTGAAGCAGAGTGGAGGCGGAGGGCTGGTTTGCAGGGCTGATGAAGATAGTGCCCCCTCTTCACCCTCCCTGGTATGACTTGTCATGTGAGGTTCACTGAAATTTGACATTTGAGGAAGTAAAACATGGAAGGAAAGTTCAAGGGGCTCCGTGCATCAACTGCTCATACAAGCTATTTAAGCTCTTGTGGCATTTGCCATTCCTCTCTTAGGATGGATTTGTTCTGTCAAAATTGTATGTACCGGCAGAAGGCTACAATGTAATTATACCCTCGTCATAAATGTGGGGCACCACCTACTTTCATAGGAACTTAAGACAAACCAAATTAACCAGTTTCAGATCTGAAGTTGTAAATTCTCGATTACAGGGATTTCTGTCTTTGGTTTTTAGAGAAACCTTCAATAATAGAGACCTTTATAAATTGCTAAATGTCTGCCAGCAATAGAGCAAATGAGTAAATGAATAAATGGAAAATCGGAATCAAATGGATGAATGAAATGATCCCTTTCAACTGGCAAACTAGAGCTTAACACTTAGTTTGCTGATGGTATGTGATAGAGAGTAGTAGTATGTAGTATATCCTCTCTGTCACTTGGCCATAACAAAGGGATTTGAGTGATCTAAGACCCCGAAGAGCCACTCCCCTTACCAATCAGAACCAAGCCCCACCCATAATTTCTGCCCTCTGACCAATCAGGAGCAAGTGCCACCATAAGTCCCGCCTTCCTACTCCCTGCCCTGACCAATCAAATGCAAGCTTAGTCCCCGATTGATTTATGGCAACCCTAAAGCCTGACCAATCAAACGTAAGCTACGCCCCTAAGCCCTGCCCCTGCCTCACCATGCAGCCGAACGTGCACGTGCATGAAGCCGTACATGCATGCGTACAAGGACGCCCATTCATGTGCGCCAGCATTGAAAGTGCCCCACACACACAAACACGCGCCTCATGCTCATTACAATCCAAACCATCAAAGGAGCAATAAACTAATTCAATGTGACATCTTCCTAAGATTAATAACCTAGATAACCTTGATATACAACCATCGAAGGAGCAATAAACTAGCTTATTCAACGTGTGGCTACAACCTACGCTGACATGTCTTCTTTTCCTTAACCCTCGTCCTCCCAACATAATGAATATACAAGGACTGGGCACCCAGGAATAAACTACTGTAAGAAACAACCACCGTACATGTCGTAGGTGACCGTAGAGTCGCGTGTGCGCGCGGTTAGCTCAGAGCGGGCGGCGACACAGAGCGGCGTTGGTCGAGCGAGCTAGAGAGTGAATGAGGAGAGGGAGCGGCGCTCGTAACAACAAACATTTTCCAAAGGTTTTGAATCATCGCAACCACAAGAGATTCTTCATCATGCAGTCATAACCGCACAACCATTTTTAGGCTGATAGGTCCAGTAGTTTGCACAATTGGCCATGGACACACACACACACACACACACACACACACACACACACACACACGACCAAATGCATAATCCCCACCAGGCTACCGCCTGGTGGGGATTATGAAGGGTCATGGGCACACACATTCAGTTAACAAACAAGTGGCAATCAGCATTCAAGACAGGTTTTTAAGGGCACATTTGGGTAGCTGGACCTTTCTGCGAGTTTGATGTGAATCTTATGTGAAGAACAAATTTAGGAGAAGTTTATGAGTGTTGTTGAGTGAGGTGAAGTGGTTCCATGGAGCCGAAGTCGAGATATTAGGACAAAAAACACAGAAATTCCAGGCCATCCAAAGGAATTTTCATTAAGGTGGTTTTTTTTGGGGGGGGGGGGTTCCCTATGTTTTCCCCCCAATTGTATCTGGCCAATTACCCCACTCTTCCGAGCTGTCCCAGTCGCTGCTCCACCCCCTCTGCTGATCCGGGCAGGGCTGCAGACTACCACATGCCTCCTCCCATACATGTGGAGTCGCCAGCCGCTTCTTTTCACCTGACAGTGAGGAGTTTCACCAGGGGGACGTAGCGCATGGGAGGATCATGCTATTCCCCCCCCCCCTTACAGGTGACCCAACCGACCAGAGGAGGCGCTAGTGCAGCGACCAGGACACATACCCACATCTGGCTTGCCACCCGCAGACACGGCCAATTGTATCTGTAGGGATGCCCGACCAAGCCGGAGGTAACATGGGGATTCGAACCAGCGATCCCTGTGTCGGTAGGCAACGGAATAGACCGCTACGCTACCCGGATACCCAAGCTTTTTTTTAATCGAGGTTTTGGTAGAAATTTTAATTGCACAGCAATCTTCTATTGTAGTCCATATAATGGTAAATGTGTTTTACTGAGTTTTTTCAAGGTTTCCAGCTCTGTAAATCACAGTAAACCATAAGGTAACCTAATTGACCAATTAACCATTGGCTATTATCTATAAATATCATTTTAGTGCCATTTAGACTTTATTATTTTTGGTACCGTGACAGAAGCCAGCTCTTCAATCTGGAGGTGTGTGACCTTGGGTTTAATTTTGGTTTTAAAAGCCCATTTCCTCATCATGAGCAAATCTCGAGATGCAGCGTGTTGTGTTGCGTGATTGATTAGTTCATCATATTATTCCACTTTAGTACTGGTTCATCAGTAATGAGCAAATGCATGATCATGCTTTCTGGTTTTGCTACTTGGCTTTGCCAAAATTGTGGCCAAAATTCAAATGAAACAATTTTCCCATGCTAAAGCTCACATCGACCCAGCGCATCGTGTAAACTTGTTTCTGAAGTCTTTCATTGGATTTTATTAAAAAAGATAGCTGGTACATTCCTGTTTATTTCAAACGTTCCAAGGATATTTGAGATATTCACTCAATCTCTAGTTTCTATTCAGTCAGCATCCTAGCTCACTTTAACTGTTTTGATCGGTTAAATCAGTCTGTCGAGAGAGCTCAAAGACACTTGGTAACACAGAGTAACAGACACACAAGATCCTCATCTTAACAGACGGTACCCTCAGAGCGCACACAATGCCGAAAACACCACTTGCCGGAGTCGTGGTGTTTACAAACTCAAACACACAGCGGGCGCACTCACAGCATGAGTCACGCAGAGATCCCAGGGTGTTAAAAGCATCCCACCGCAGGTAATTTCGATATAACTAAAGAAAGGGGTGATGATGCTTCAGCAAACAAGTGATAGACAGTGCGAAGGAGGAGGAGGAGGAAATGGAGGGGAAACAGAAAGTGGGGAGGAAGGTCACGCCAGCCGAAAAGAAAAATAAAGTGCAAAATACTTAATTCCACCATCCAAAAAAAAAAAAAAAAAGTGAAGAAAACACAGCTGGAGCAGTTATCTAGGTAGGGAGGTTGGTGGGTTGGTGGTTTCAACAGGGTACCGGGTTTCTGAAGAGAGGAACACTCAAGCTATGTGTGATAAATTACGGCTTCACTTTAACTTGCACTCAAAAGAAGAATTTGTATATATATATATATATATATATGCTTGTGGCTTATTCATCTTTCATAAATGCAGTGATTCCAATCCTGCTTTTACCCTAAAACCATTCTTTGAGACGGCCCATCTTTCTCCCTATTCCCAAGTACTCAACTATTACGTGCACTCTCTCTCTCTCTGCAACCATACACTTTATACAATTGTACCTATGACCTCTCGAGAAAAAATTGTTATTGCTCTCTCCCAGAATATTTTAGCTGTTGTTGCAACAGTCCTCTCTATCACAACGGCACTTATAGGTTTTAAAGCACACAGACCTCATCGTAATACATCTGAATTAGACACGACCGCTTTTATGATTAATACAGAGAGATGACACATCGCTAGGTAAAATCACCTGAGCCCGAAAGACATTTCTAATACCTTTGCCCAAGGGTCCCCTGTCCATTCCTTTGACAACAGTGTTTGATCAAAACTGAGCAAAACACATAAAGAGAGCCTCATGTGAGGGCTGCAGAGTACACAGGAGTAATGCTTGTTTTGATAGGAACAGACAAGACGTCATGTACCAGCACATGCTCCATGAAATTATCCAACTCATCTAAAATTGGAAGTGTATTATGCTAATTTTAAAACATAGATATATGGCACTTTGAAATTAAGACGAGTGGGTGCACATGGGAGTTCGGGTCAACGTGGAGCTTGTTCTATATACATAAATTTCATGCAGTAGGAGAGAGGAGAGACAAGGTTTTTAGGGAAGATGCGTACAGCGCTACCGTGAGTAGTCCGGTGAGGAAGTCTGCACGAGCCTTGCAGCGTCTGTTTTCTGTTGGCCTTGTCAGTACATTAAATATGATCAGAGCAGCAGAATTACAGGATGTACCTTGTTGATAATGAAGTGAGGAACGATGCTCAGACTTCTTGAAAGGTCAGACATGAACAGAAATTAATTGTTAGAAAACAGAGAGGCAGGCACCATACAGTAGGACCTTTTATCACGTTTTACCATCACTGCCATCACGCCGTTGAGATGGCATTAGGCTCACCGTCACACATGGCTTAGTTCAGCATGACTTACCCTACCGATAAACAGGAGAAAAAGAGAAAAGCACAATAGAAAGGACACATTTGAGAGGAAAGAAAGAAAAAAAAGATTGAGATGGCCCTCAACACACTTCCCATTGATTTTGTGCTTTGCTAAGGAAATGGTGCTGTGGTAAATACATTCAAGGATGTCTGATAATTATTTCGAATAATGTCAAGTTTATTTGTGTAGCCCAAAATTACAAGGTCATCCTGAAGGTTATTACAATCGGTACAATATATCACTGCTTATGACACACAACACCCTCTGTTATTGAACCCTAGTCCCAGATGTAGAAGACCTCCACAAGAAAAACCTTAATCAGGAAAATAAAATAAAATGTGGGAGAAACCTCAGGAAGAGCAGCAGAGGAGGGATCCCTCTTACAGGGTGGACAGACATGCAATAGGTGTCAAATGCACAAAAATAACAGAATTATAAAGTAATATCATGTAGATTGCATAATGCAAGGTAATGTAGCATACATACAGTTAATGCATCAATTTTGCAAATTTAAATTTGCTGGGTGATAAACTTGTAAAGAGAGCGCAAGGCAAATTTAGTGAATCTGTGTCCATCCAGCACAACATCAAGAACCCCACAGATGCAGTCAAGAGCCGGCGGGACCCCGCGCCACAAACCAGCTCTGCTCCGTGGGGCCCTGCAGAGAGAATAGACTTCATATACACACAAGAGGCGAGGCAGGTGTGACCAAGGGAAAACTGGACGTGTCATAAACAGGCTCCTAAGTCATCGCGCAGTCAAAAGTGAGAGAGATGATCCATGGTCATCAGTCAGTCCATGAAGGTAGAACATTTGTCCTGGAAAGCGAGAGAGGGGGGGGGGACAGGCGCACAACACTGGGCCACGTGCTCAGAGATACAAACAGAAGGTTAGAATGGTACGATACATTCAGAAAATTTAGGAACATTCTCATCGTCAGGACAAAACTAAGAGATTACTGCGAAGACCCACAGTTATAAATACATTGAGACTGAGACCCTCCCAAAAGAGGGTAGTTGTGACAAAGCTCAGAAGGAAGTCTACCAAAGAAATAAAAGGAGTAGTTCAAAGCTAATGAGAACAGATGGGTTTTCAGTTTAGATCTGAAAGAGTCTACAGAGACAGAGTCTCTGAAGTTGGCTGGGAGACTATTCTAAAGAAAGGGGGCATGGTAAGAGAAGGCTCTGCAGCCTGCAGACTTCTTTTTTACTCTAGGGACAGAGAGGAAGCCTGTACTTTGAGAACAGAGGGCATGAGAAGGTACATAAGGCTGTATAAGATCTGACAAATATGAGGGGGCAAGCCCAGTAAGTATTTTATAGGTTAAATGTAGAACTTTAAAGTCAGGTTTAGCATGAACAGGAGCCAGTGAAAGGAAGCTAGAATCGGCATGATGTGGTCAAACGTTTTTGTTTTAGTTAATATTCTAGCAGCAACATTTTGAACCAGCTGAAGGTTTTTAGTGCTAGCACATGGCAGGCCGGAAAAAATGACGTTGCGGTAATCTAATCTGAATGAAAGAAAAACATGGATCAGGATCTCAGCATCAGCTATGGAGAGAAAAGACCGAGTTTTGGCAATGTTTCATAGGTGGAAAAAGGAGATCTTGGTGATATCTCTAATAGGAAATTCAAAAGATAGGGATTTGTCAAAAATAACACCAAGACCTTTGGCTCTGGAACTTTGGGAGATCACACAGTTGTCAAGAAATGCCGGTTCTTGGCCATAAAGGTTCTTTTTCTTGTAGGGCTGATAACCAGCACCTCAGTTTTGTTTTTTTGTTTTTTTCCTGAATTAAGAAGTAATATGTTATCCAGTTTTTCACTGTAGACAAGCATGGCTCTAGGTTTCTGATATGAGAGTGATTGTCTGACTTGACAGGTACATACGACTGAATATCATCAGCATAGCAGTAGTATGGTTTGACAGTGCGAGCATTTCACTCGCCTTTGCGACTAAAAAATAGATGTGTGCTAAATTTAAGAACACATGCGAATAAAAAAAATCAGCTCAAGCAGGCTGTATGTTTTTTTCCAACAAAAAGGTTGATAACAATGACAGCGGTCACTGCACTGAACCAGTGTTGTCCGTTGAAAAAAATCACACGAACCACTCATTGGCACACAGGGACACCACTTTCTCTACAAAAAAACAAAAAAAACGACAAGAGTGAAAACACAGCGAGCTAGATAGCTAGCTAAAGTTAGTTAGCAGCCATGAAGTCTATTAGTCATTATTTCAAAAGACCGAGAGCGACAGAAACTGAAGTTTCAGAAGCTTTGACTGAAACGGTTGATGCCGAGAAGGATATGGAGTCAGAATCAGAAGAAGATGAATCGGAATCGCAATCAACTTTATTAGCCAAGTACGCCTATGCATATGAGGAATTTGACTCCAGTTTACAATAGCTTCTAGTACTTAAATATATCACTCACAAAAAAACAAAAAGAAAAGGCAACAAAAAAGAAAAGCAAACGAAATAAATGGAATAATAAAAAGAATACTGGAGGTAAGTAGTATGTATACATAAAAAGGCATGATACAACTATACAGAGTTTTGTTATGGCTGAACAATTTATAACTTATTCTAATATATTATGTACTAATATTATATACTAAAATATACACTATATATATTTATCTATTTTATAATTATATACTATATTATATACTTGCATTATAATTATAACAATAACAACCAGTATGCAGCAATTGTATGTGTATTTAAAATTGTACATTTGTATTGCACATCGGGTTTATAAAGAGTACGTGCACATTGTAGACATGTAAGTGAGACATCTTGATGAGAGGGGGGCTAATTACAAAGTGTCATGTTTACATAATAAGTGTAAATTATTGTACTATGCTGTTAAGTGTACATGAGAGAGATGGCCTGTGGGAAAAAAACTGTTCTTGTGACTGGCAGTTTTGGTGCACATTGCTCTGTATCGCTTGCAAGAGGGTAGGAGTTCAAACAGACTGTGTCCTGGGTGTGGGGGTTCTGTGCTGATTCTGCCCGCCCATTTCTGGGCTCTGAAGGTGTACATGTCCTGCAGGGTGGGCAGGGGAGCAACAATGTTTTTTTTTCTGTCTTTACTGTTTGCTTCAGTCTGTTCCTCTCCTGTTTTATTGCTGCTCTGAACCAGACCATGATGGATGTGCACAGGACAGATTTAATGACTGCTGTGTAGAACTGACTAGACAGCTCCTTTGGCAGACCAACTTTCCTCAATTGCTGCAGAAAGAACATCCTCTGCTGGGCCTTTTTGAGGATGGAGTTGATTTTGGTCCCCCTCTTCAGGTCTTCAGAAATAGTAGTTCCCAGAAACTTGAAGGTCTCCGTGGTTAACACAGGGCTATTGGATATTGTGAAGGGGAGCAGTGCTGATGAGTGTCTCCTAAAGTCCAATCGCCACAGTCTTGAGCGTGTTCAGCTCGAAGTTGTTCTGACTGAACCAGATCACCAACCGCTCAATCTCATGCCGATATGCAGATTTATTGCCATCCTGGATGAGTCCGATGACCGTAATGTCATCTGCAAACTTCAGGAGTTTAACTGTTGGGTCCTTGGAAGTGCAGTTGTTGGTGTAGAGGGAGAAGAGCAGTGGGGACAGGACACATCCCCGGGGAGCACCGGTGCTGACTATCTGTAAACCAGAAGTGACTTCCCCCAGCCTCATCTGCTGTTTCCTGCCTGTCAGGAAGCTGGTGATCCACCGACAGAGGGCAGGGGATACATTGAGCTGGGATAGTTTGGAGGAGAGGATTTCTGGAATGATGATGTTGAACGCCGAGCTGAAGTCAACAAATAGGACTCTTGCATATGTTGCTGGGCAGTCAAGGTGTTGCAGGATGTTGTGCAGTCCCATGTTGACTGTGTCATCCATTGACCTATTTTTCCAGTAGGCAAACTGCAGGGGGTCAAGCAGGTGTCCTGTGATGTTCTTCTGGTGGGCCAACACAGTTGTTTGAAGGACTTCATAAGTACAGACATCAGAGCAATGGGCCTGTAGTCATTCATTCCTGTGATGGAGGGTTTCTTAGGGACCTGGATGATGGTGGAGTGTTTGAAGCAGGAGGGGACTTCACACAGCTTCAGGGATCTATTGAAGATCTGCATGAAGATTGGAGCCAGTTGGTCAGCACAGGCTTTAATACAGGAGGGGGGGGGGCACCATCTGGACCCGGTGCTTTCCTGGTCTTCTGTCTCTGGAAAAGCCGGCTCACATCCTCTACCCCTGAGTGTGGCATGAGTATCAGGACGAGAGAGTAGGGGGATTGCTAGAGGTGTGATGGGGGCTGTTGTCATTGGGCTGGAGTGGGTGAGGGGTGTGAATTTGTCCCTCTCAAATCAGGTCATCAGCCAGGTTTTTGCCTCATCATGGGCGGATGGTCTTCTGTAGTTTATGATGTCCTGCAGGTCCTTCCACACTGACGCAGGATCATTGGCTGAAAACCTGTTTTTCAACTTTTCAGAATAGCTTCTCTTAGCCACTCTGATCTCCTTTGTCAGTGAGTTTCTGACCCTCTTGTACAGGGCTCTATCACCACTACTGTAGGCATCCTGCTTGCCCTGCCGAAGTTGTCTTAGTTTGGCTGTGAACCATGGCTTCTTATTGTTGTATGTGCAGAAGGTCTTGATAGGCACACATATGTCTTCACAAAAGCTGATGTAAGATGTCACAGTGTCAGTTAGTTCATCGAGGTTGCCAGTTGCAGCTTCAAAAACACTCCACTTGGTGCAGTCAAAACAGTCTTGCAGTTCCTGCTTTGCCTCACTGGTTAAATTTCCTCACTGTTTTAACCACAGGCTTTGCAGATTTTAGTTTCTGCCTGCAGGTTGGAATAAGATGAACCAAGCAGTGATCAGAGTGCCCAAAAGCTGTATGGGGACAGAGTGATATGCTTCTTTAAGAGTTGTGTAGCAGTGGTCTAGTGTCTTAATATCCCTGATGGGGCAATTAATATGCTGTCTATATTTTGGTAGTTTGTGGTTTAACTTTGCTCTGTTAAAGTCCCCAAGGATTATGAAAATTGAGTTCATATGTTTTTGTTCCAAGCCAGTAATCTGGTCAGCCAGGGTTTGCAGAGCACCATTCACGCTGGCGTGCTGTGGGATGTAAACACTGACCAGGATGAAGGAGGAAAACTCCCGTGGTGAATAAAATGGCATGCAGTTTATGAACAATGTCTCCCAAGTTCAGGCTGCAGTATTTACTTAACACTGTGATATCTATAAACCAACCTTCGTTTGTGTAGAAGCAAATTCCTCCACCTTTCGCTTTCCCTGACAGCACCGTTACACGATCCGCTCATGGGAAGCCCGGCAGATGTAATCCATTGTCGGGGATGGATTCACTGATCCAGGTCTCCGTGAAACAAAGGGCAGCAGAATATGTGGCGCCGATTGTAAGATAGCAAACGCTGAATTTATCAGCAACATTTCGTCACATGAAGCTCCTTATTCTTCTTTCAGCTTGTTCCCTGTTTCTCAGG
The DNA here is from genome assembly GCF_029633865.1 of Lampris incognitus. Taxonomy (NCBI): domain Eukaryota; kingdom Metazoa; phylum Chordata; class Actinopteri; order Lampriformes; family Lampridae; genus Lampris; species Lampris incognitus. Next base: position 31,805,466 of record NC_079229.1, read on the forward strand.
GGTCGCCACAGCGGATTTTACAGTTTCCATCGGTACCCTGTGAGGGTACAGCCCCAATGGCGGCCGTTGTTAACCCGGGCCTCAACCGATCCAGTATGGAGCCTCGACTGATGCGGTATGGTCTTGTCAATCCGCATAATGATTTGGCAAAATTTTACGTCGGATGCCCTTCCTGACACAACCACTAACCCTATGGACACGCTGTCGCCACATTAGGCTCTGATGTTTAAAAAAGTGGTGTGAAATTTTTAAAGTCACTTTTTACCAGATTTACAGCAATATTTGTGAACTTTGTCATATTTACTTTTCTTGTAAAACATATAAATCTAAACGTTAAATGTTCAGTCTAACTGTTAAATCTAAACCTAAATGTTAAATCTAAATGCTCAACCCAATTCTAAATGTCAAATATTAAATCTAAATGTTAAATCTAAATGGGTCGGCGAAATTTAAAGCTAAATGTTTAGAAAATATGCAAATAGTCCACGCTCCAATGGCGTACAGCACGCACAGCCCCGCCCACACCACTGACTGCAGAACAGTAGGAGGAACGGGGGCGGTGCTTTACATCCTTGCATCACACATTGTTGTGTGCCTTATGCGCGTTCTTGTCGGCTGGCGTTGGGTCGTCTCGTCACTTTTTGGATAAGCTAGCAAAACCGGAACCTAATGAGTCGTTTATTGACCTAATCTTTGCCTTAAACCCCAGCTTAAACCTACAGGAGACCTTATGTCTAATTGTAACTTCAAACAGATGATTTTTAATATTTTTTTATTATCATCGATTTATGAAGATACACTTAAGATTTTTGCTCCTTGTACTGCTGGTACAGCAGCTACAACGACAACTAGATTTCCCTGAAGATTTTCAAATGACTTTTACCTGACTGTTGATGATTCTCAAATTGACCATCATAATGTCATGCAGGAAAGTATTTACAACTAAATAGTGCAAAAATATATTGACCTTTAGATGGTATAAATTATGTCCAACAACAAAAATCTATTAAGGTGGGTGTTCTGTATTCTGATATCACTGTAGTATCCTGCATCAACAGATGCCCAGCCCAAACGGGCTTACAAGCTAGACAATCAATTTCCATGTACATAGGTGTGAGACCAAATATAAAAATTACGGGAAAACATGAATAGTATATTCTGTATGCCTTCATGCTTGACATGCATCAAATAAACTGATCTCATATTGTATGCATGTATTATTCAGCCTAGTGGACCTAATTTTCCAAACTTAAGAAATAAAACTAGTCCATGTCTTGATGCATGCTCAATAATCCAGGTAAGAATGTCATAGAAGGTTGAATCAGTTCATCTGGACACAACGTTTACTGACAGATCCGGTTCATCACTCAACTAAGTGACATCTTCAGCTAGTCAGAAATTAGTCCACACTTTGCCACTCAGTGCAACTTTTCATTTTCACCAAACCAAACGAATTCAGGATTTTTCTTCTGCATTCTTACAAAGGTGCAAGCAGGTTATCATATGAAGTAGCCTACAATAAAACTAAGTGCAATTTATTTTCATCTTCTGCCCCATCATGCCCCAAGCCACAGACCAAATACACTCTACCTTCCTCACTTACCTACTGCTGGGGTAGGAGACCTCTACTCAGGTGGACGTAGCATAGCGTTCCACACCAAAAGGTTTCTGTTCTATCTATTTGAGGGTCCCTAGCATGGAAATGTTTGGGTTCTCCTCACCAAACTACATTTCAGTTGGTGCAGTCACCAGAGGCAGTAGATGCTGGGTGGCACAGTGGTTAGTGCTGTCACAAGAAGGTCCTAGGTTCGAACCCCGGGGTTGTCCAACCTTAGGGGTCATCCCAGATCGTCCTCTGTGGTGTTCCTCCGGGTGCTCCAGTTTCCCCCACCATCAAAAAGACACGCATGTTAGGGTTAATACTCCTGTCTGTGCCCCTGACCGCGGCATGGCAAGACGAACTGGAGTTGGTCCCCAGGTGCTGCACAGCGGCTGCCCACTTGGGTCTCATAATTTGGTTATATTAGTGTTTGTCAGAACATGTTATTAAAAGTAACACAGGGCCCTATGTTACATCAAGATGCTCAGCCCATACAGGCTTACAATGCACACACAAGAATTAGTTCAATGTGCACAGACGCCAAATATATGAATTATAGGAATACTTAAAAAGAATATTATGTATACATTCATATATTACATACATCTGCACAAACAACCTATCTCATATTAAGTGCGTGTATTATTCAGTGTACTTATACCCCCCCAAGACCCCCCCATACATCACAGCCTATCTGTATGAAGATTTCACTGTGTGTGTGTGTGTGTGTGTGTGTGTGTGTGTGTGTGTGTGTGTCATGCTGCTGCAGCGTTTCACCCATTTGTGAGCGGCAAAACAAAAATACAATCCATTAATTGGATAAAAAATGCGAAGGCAAAAAGGCAGGTGGAACGTCTGCATGCATAAAAGTGAATTCACATTCTTACAAGTGTTCTGTCTTTTTCTCGGCACAATGTTTTAGTAACACAACAATCGACTACTGACTTTACCGGTGTGTTGACAGATGTATGTTCTACCTGACACAGATTTCGGCACATTTTGGAGAGGATCACATTCACATCCTTGGGCTGGAAGACAAGAGAGGAATCATCCATGTTACAACACAATTCTGTGCTAGATATTTTTTCCCTGGTTTTGCCCACCATGTAGAGAGCCTCATTGAAATCAATACAATCAAAAGTATCCCGGTCTTCACAGAGCTTCTTCGGTTCCTCTCTGAATGCAAGTTTTGCACAAATATTGCTGTCAAGCTGGTAAAAAGTGACTTAAAAAATTCACACCAATTTTTTTAAACATTGTTTGGAGCTAAATGTGGCAGAATATTGCTGTTAAATTCAGTGTGTGCCACTTTATAATCGGCACCCTATAGCAGAATGTGCAAATTCCTTGGTCGTCTTGTTGTGGAGAAGCAGCTCGTCCGTTTTGTTGGGGATGGAGCGGAGATTTGCCAGGTGAATCACTGGGAGTACAGATCGAAATCCCCAGTGTCAGAGCCTCACCAGTGCACCAGCGCCCTTCCCCCGTGTGCGCCTCCTCCGTGTCTCACAGAGAGCTGCTGTTCCTCGAATTAAGATCTCCAAAAAACATTCCGGGTTTGTGAAAACTAGTTAAAAACTACCTGGAGTTAGCTGCCTAATGTTAAGCAGTTCCTCTAGTGAAAGTACTCAGGTTTGAGTAACTGGACACACAGAGAATAAACAAAAATAAAGACAGTACCAGAGAGCGCTGTAACGAGGCTGCGATTCACAGCACCAACAAAGGATACATGCATTCAGAATACACATCTGCTTCCAGTGTGGGAAGATGGCAGCGCGAATTCACATTTGCTGCAGCCTCACCCAGTACCGCTGTGGGAAGATGGCTGCATGAATTCACATTTGCGGCGGCCTCACCCAGTACCGTCCATGCAGTGCCTTTGTCCACATCTGTGTGTAAGTTTGTCTTTGTTTGATGGCTGGGAGAGCTTGGTCTGCTGCATTCTGTGGGCCCAGGGACCACACCCCTGCCTGGAGCTGTGCCCAAAGAGGTAACATCGAGGGCGGTTTGACAAGACGTGGAAGTGGGGCAAGCTAAGCTAACTGCTAGCCCATGCAGACTGGCAGTTCTGATAACACTGAGGGTGGTCTGGCGGCGGCCTCGCCGAGCCTTGACTGTGTTTTTAGTGTTGTCACGTGGAGTGCGGGCAGGTGTGTCGAGGGTGTCTGGCTGGGAGAGCTGGCATTTGATCAGCTGAGGGAGCTTGGTCTGCTGCGTCCTGTGGGCCCAGGGACCACAAGCCCTGACTGGCACTGCACCCAAAGTGGAAACACCGAGGGCGGTCTGACAGGACACAGAAGCGGGGTAGGCTAAGCTAACTGCTAGCCCATGCAGACCAGCAGTTCCGACAGTCATCCTGGCTGGGGTTCATTCTCCTGGAGAGTGGACTTTTTTTGTTAAGTTTAGATATATGTGTTAGTTTGGATATATGTGTTCCTGTACTTCTTGTAGTTTTTGGATATGTTTTTGTCTTTGTGTTGCACTGCTGTGGGCATTTCATGTGCACAAGTGCATGAAATGAAATGACAAAGTGTTTCTGATTCTGATTCTGATCCTGACATAACCCCCGGTTATTTTTTTACAACACAAATGAATTTATAATTAATTGCAAGGCAAGGAACTAAAACAATCAATTTAAATAAACTCAACCACACCATCAGTCAATTTTCAAAGGGTATATTAGAGCAAAAAGAAAGAAAACAGTTCCATGTAAATCAGTTCAGTTTATAAAGTAAATATACTCCACTTCAGGATTCCCAGTTATCACTATCAGTTCAGTTCACTCAACAAAAATACTCCATTTTGGGATTTCCCGGTTATACAACAAACAAAACTCAGTATTCCCAACCACAGTTCAGTTAACACAAACAAAAATCAACAAACCCCCAAAGTGAGGAAAAAGGCACAAAAAAAAAAGAGAGAGAGAAATGGTCACCCGGCTTTCACCGACTCACGGTTATCGTGGTGAGTGATTATTAAGCTGTTGTCGAGTATCCGGAGATGATTAGCGGTCGGATCCGCGACAGACTCCTTGAGATGATTTTTCACAGGGACACACATGCCGATATATAACAAACGCGGCGCAAAGGCCTGAGGAGGCTGACGATGCTGAGTTCTAACTTCTCTCTGCTCTGCACTTGCCGACGGCAGTCGCCATACTGATTTGTGCAATTCATCATAAAGGAATATAAAGGGCCAGTCTTTCCGAAAGCGGGTAAATCAGAGCCGTATCACTGGTTGACAGGTCTGGTGGGTGTGTGGAGGTGAGCAAAAACAGACTGATAGCCGGAAACATATTTCTTCATATTTCTAATTTGGGTGATCACCACACTAGCTAGTTACTGCGTCATGGTGTAACATCAGGTTTGTGTGTGTGTGTGTGTGTTTGGGCGGGGGGTGGGGGCATTGGGTAAGGAAGACGACATGAGAATGGAAAGAAATGGAAATAATTTAAGAGGCGCTGGATTATTTACATGATTTATCATATGTGTAATATTAACATGATATCAATATTTAATTTTTCAAATATCAGTTATCATCAATACTGGTATATCGTGACACCCCTAATCCAAACCCACACTAAAATTGTGCCTAGCGGAGCGCCCGGGTAGCGTGGCGGTCTATTCCGTTGCCTACCAACAAAGAGCTCTTCGGTTCGAATCCCCGTGTTACCTCCAGCTTGGTCGGGTGTCTCTACAGACACAGTTGGCCGTGTCTGCAGGTGGGAAGCCGGATGTGGGTATGTGTCCTGGTCGCTGCACTAGCGCCTCCTCTGGTCGGTTGGGGCACCTGTTCAGGGGGGGTGGGAACGGGGGAATAGTGTGATCCTCCCACGCGCTATGTCCCCCTGGTGAAACTCCTCACTGTCTGGTGAAAAGAAGCGGCTGGCGACTCCACATGTATCGGAGGTCACGTGGTAGTCTGCAGCCCTGCCCGGGTCAACAGAGGGGGTGGAGCAGTGACCGGGATGGCTCGGAAGAGTGGAGTAATTGGACGGGTACAATTGGTGACTGCAAACCAGGCCACACAATCGGAGGTCCGCTCAAGCCTGCACTCTTTCCCTGTGGGACAAGGATAAACTCCGCATCATCTGCTGATGAGGCTATGCTAACGCTATTGTTAGTACACCCGCCATCAGGCCTGAGGTCGAAACTATCAGGAGTAACATCTAGTATAGTGAGACAAGAGTGCTCGAGCTCACGGGCAGTTCTTTCTAATAAATACACCCCATGTGAAAGGATAGTACTGTTAGAACAAGCCATAGCGCCACGACAGCTGTAGTAGAAGTGGATTGCTAAAAGCTAAGCTAACCATTAGTAGTGGATGGCAAAAGGCAAGTGGCAGATAATCTACGAGCTACCAACAAGCAGCGCACACACGCCACTCGAAAACTGTCAAGATGTACACAAAAAAGGTAGAAAAGGAATTTCTCAATAGAGTGAACACAGTAGAAAAACTCACAATACGTTAAATGTAATTACGACAAGGAGTAATAAAGACAATAAAGAAAATGTAAGAGAATGTGAGGTGAAGATTAGTCGATTTCACGCCGTCGATCCCACGCAGTCTCAACGCCATTCAGCGCACAAGAACATAATACCTTTCTGTTCAAAACAAAGCAGCTTTACCTTGTAAGCCTATGGGGTCAAGGGCAAAGCCACACAGTGATCATAAATCTAGAAACTGTGTATTTATTTATTTATTTTGCTGTTTATGCCCAGCATTTCTATTGGCCAAAACATCAATATAAAACAAAATTGGCATAATCACGCCTCTCAGACACATGCTGTTAGAGGTAACATGCAATAACTTGACATGCATCATTCAAGAATCGAATTCTCATTAGGAGCCAAACAGCAGGAAGATGAGCACCGGCCAGAGGGGGGAAAAAGGGCTTACAAATATCAGCGTCGTTCCCAGGAGGAGATGATGGAGACATGTCCCACACCTTGTTCAATGAAGGCAAATTTGTCCCCTGCGATATAATTGGTTTGATCGATCCTCAATTTCACCCTCTGAATCCAGTTGATTGTGTTGGAGCGACGCGAATACATTTCCCCGTCTGAGTCTGGGCCACCTCTTCAGTCCTCTCCACTCATACAGCGTTTCACCATTGTTGACGTTTCAAGGCACTTATCCTTCTCCCGGAGCTACAGTGAGGGGAACGGATGAATAAGAGCCAGAAACAAGGCTGTGACTTGAACCATCGTCAGAACTGCACTTAGAGACGCCAGAGCGCGATATGATTTATGAGTGGTTTCTTTTTGAAATTCTGAGTGAGATGGATGAACTGAGAAAAGGGAGTTGAATCAGGAGTTGATCTTATCTTTCTAAAAAGTATCTGAGAAACAAAGGACACATCGGGCCCTATTTTCACACAGGCAGCGGAGCAAAATTTGGATGTGAAGTGGTACTTTGCTGAGGTGCAGTCATGTGTTTTCGACACGCGTTTTAGTGATTCGCATAGTGTTGAAGTGTGGTCGGGAGACATGGCATTAACATACATGCAATATTGGTGTTGAGAATGACTGCAGTTTGCACTTTCCTCCACCCGCCCATCCTGCTCGGACCAGGTCAACGATACATTACAGGAGGTGCAGTCGCTTTTTAGTTAGCTTAGTTAGAAAGTTAGCTCGTCTGGGCGTCCGGGTAGCATAGCGGTCTATTCCGTTGCCTACCAACATGGGGATCGCCGGTTCGAATCCCTGTGTTATCTCCAGCTTGGTCAGGCGTCCCTACAGACACAATTGGCCGTGTCTGCAGGTGGGAAGCCGGATGTGGGTATGTGTCCTGCTCGCTGCACTAGCGCCTCCTCCGGTCAGCCAGGACGCCTGTTCGGGGGGAGGGGGAACTGGGAGGAATAGCGTGATCCTCCCACACGCTACGTCCCCCTGGTGAAACTCCTCACTGTCAGGTGAAAAGAAGCAGCTGGCGACTCCACATGTATCAAAGGAGGCATGTGGTAGTCTGCAGCCCTCCCCGGATCAGCAGAGGGGGTGGAACAGCGACCAGGATGGCTCGGGAGAGTGGGATAATTGGACGAGTACAATTGGGGAGAAAAATGAGGGGGGAAATCCCCCCCCCCAAAAAAAAGGAAATTAACTCGTCTGAGTCGTTTTTAGCTAACCCACAACACAGAACAGCAAGATGACCCGTCAGAAACTTATAGCAAATGATGGATTTGTTTGAGCGGGTTGAAAGTGAAAGAGGACATCGTACTTGAATCTTCCTGTTAAATCCTGCCACAAATGAGACCGCATGGAAAACACCAAGCTAGGTTCATGAGCTGCTTTGCATCTAAATAAATAGTTAACCACAATAGGCTCAGAGTAAAGTTTTTTGTTTCTGCCCCTCTGACAACCTATCAAAACAAAAAGTGGGAAAAGTAAACATATTAGAGGATATACCTTTTTGGAAACGTTTTTTTTTTTTTTGCGGACTTCCCCTTTGAATGTATAACAGATTATTTCATCCCCGTTGAGGAACCTTGGTCTTAAACTTACAAGTCGGCCTGTTGTTAATCGCAAACTAGAGTCACTCAAAACGTGCACGTAATTGCATCACGGCACATATGGCGTCTCAAATGAGATCGATTGCAGCTCAGAACAACAGAGAGAGGCTTGGTTTCCACAGAGCCAGCTCCCCCAGGGTGCAGGCGAACTGCTGATGGGAGTGCTCCCTGAGATTTGTGACAGACCTCACAACATCTGCCCGACGTTTATTGCAACACAATAAGTCGGTCCCATACTTTCAAACTGCGTGCAGACACACTGTATACACACACGCACACACACACAATCTTAGTCAACCCCACTGGAGACTGCATAGGGGTTGAGAAGAAATATTTGGGATTCTGATTTATTTGGACAGATCCATTATTTCTGATTTTGTTGTAATAGATTTCAGATGGTAATAAAGTGTATCATTACCCTAAGATATATACATACCTACATGCACTGGGCTCTTACCCTAACAAAGGTGTGTGCAAATCCTCTAAAGAAACACTTATGCATACTTTTTCTTATACTTGTGAAGACCCTCACTGACTACAGTCATTCCCTAGCCCTTAACCATAACCATCAGAACCTCAGGGTTAGGCAAGTAGTTCTGATGGTTCCCTAACCTTAACGTAACCCCAATTCTAACCCTAACACTGAGTCCTAACCCTAAAATAGACCCTTAAGAACTGAGGACTGGCCAACATCTCCTCACTTTAAAATGTGGTCACTCTAATGGTTAAATGTCTTGATGCATGCTCAATAACAGGAGAGCTAACACGTCAGGCCAGGACTCCGCAGTCTACACCCATCTACAGGCCAGTGGCCATTCATTCACGAATGAGGATGTGCACATCCTTGATAGGGAGGAATGCTGGTTTGAATGGGGGGGGGGTCAAAGAAGTCATCTATATTAAGAGGGAATGACCATCCCTGAACCGGGGGGGGGGGCCTAACATCTGTCACCATCTTACAATGCTATGATTGCAACTATTCCCCAACCCTCTGTGAATAGTACACATGGCCATCGAAACTAGATAATGGGCACACCCATATTTGCACATGAAACTGGTCGTTGGTTTTGATCATTATACAACTGTCGCCATCTTACAAAGCTGTGATTGCGTCAGTCCCTAATCCTCTGTGAATAGTACACATGGCCTTTGAAACTCTAGTTAATGGTCACACCCATATGAAACTGGTCGTTGGTTTCGGTCGTTAGGCACTGTATTGTATTGTTTATAAGGGTGGGGATACCTGAAGTCAGTTTAGACTGAAGAGGTCACTTATGCCCCTTTTCCACTGCATGGTACCAGCTCAACTCTACTTTACTCGCTTTTTTTGGTTTTCCATTGGGTAAAAGTTAGGGATAGTACCTGGTACCAGGTACTTTTTTTGGTACCACCTCCGTCAAGGTTCCAAGTGAGCTGAGCCAATACTAAAAGGTGACATGACAATGCCAGTATAAATAAACAAAATATAAATACAAATAAATATATGTATGTTTATTTATATTTATTTAGATATAAATAAAATCTTAAAAAAAAACTAGTCAGCATGCCCACAAATGACCAGCGGGGCTTCGCCGTGAGGGGATACTATCTGCAGTGGAAAACCAAATCCCAAAAAGTAAAGCGAGTAGAGTCGAATAGAGTCGAGCTGAGCCAGTACCATGCAGTGGAAAAGGGGCATTAGTTGAGTGATGAAAAGTATCTGTCAATAAACGTTGTGTCCAGATGAACTGATTCAGCCTTCTTTGTTCTGATGCTTAAAAACTCAAAAGTAGTCCTCACAATTATTGCTAAACAAGAACACCAACACACACACACACACACACTTCTGAATATTAATAGGTTAATGCTTGCCTTTTTCATCCTCACTTTTAACTGGTTCTCATGTAAAACACATTACATCCTATTTTTACATACAAAATGTGCTATGTAAAGTTTGTCTGATCGACTGACTGACTGATAGGTTGGTATGAACAGTAGATGGTACATGCAGTATCCCCCAAAAGTACATGGCATTTGACTCAGCAGCAGTCAATTTTGTTCATCTTCCTCCTTTATAAGCTTCATAACAAAAGAAAAAAAACAGAGGATTTACTTGATGCTGTTATCCAGCGGGACAAAAAGCAACAGGAAGTGGGTTCTGTTCACAGAGAGCTTTAAGTGCATCAGTTGTTCATGACCTTTGTACCTTGGAACAGTCTTTATTTTTTTTTCTTATTTTTTTTAAAGCAGCCAGTTCACTCACCTTTCGGTATTTTTCACAGCTTTACAGAGGGAATTTTAGAGCAGATACTGAGACAGACAACAAGCGACAGAAGGAAAGTCTTAGGATTTGATCCCAGGCTGCTGAGGGCATGTATGCGGCTCCACACGTCGGACTTTACCACTTGACTATCTCCAAGCGCCAGGATAGTCTTTCTTACCGCCAGGTCCTCCCGCCTTAAGGAGAGAGACGGAGCCTTTGCTATCCTTGTGTCCCTTCGCCAATCTCGGCTCAACACCGCAAGACGAAAGCAATTAAAACTTGATGCTCTTCCCACTGTCTGGGTGTCTTTTTTTCTCTCTCTCTCTCACCCTGCTGTCTGACTGCTGGAGTCACTAATTTAAATCATTTCTGAGAGGTGCACAGGGAGAGGGAGAGATAATGACAATATGTTTGCTGTGAGTAGCATATGAATATGCACACTTACATGATTATTTGTGCTGGTTTTTGTTTATATTGAGGTCCTGCTGTTCCGCCCCAGATGTCCGTCAACAGCTGCCAAAGTCTTTGAACATATTCGGGCAAATCTATGAACTTTTAGAAAGTAGACATGTTGCCTATATGGAAAAGTATGGTAATAAAGTAAAGTAAATAAAGTATGGAAATACCCCCTGGGATGCCCGGGGGGGGGGTGATGAGTACCCCAAATGGATGGATGTACTGGTAATGACCCAAGCTAATGAGCAAATGACTACGAGTGCAGTCTGCAGATGCAGCAAAGTGCAAAAACCCAAGAGGTCTAAAGATCCACCAGACCAAGATGGGCTACTTGAGGAAGGAGCAAGTGGTGCAACAGACAGTGCAAGTACCTGATATATAGCACCTGGTGAGATGGAGGAGGAACTAGGCCTGGAGACAACCCACAGGGCCCAGAACCTCCAAGCACCACAAGCCACACCCCAAAGTAGACCATCAGAACATCGTCGGGTTTTGTGGCCGGCTGCGAACAAAGAGTCACAGTGGCGCCAGTTCAACAAAGATGTGGATGCAGCCCTTGAAGCAACAGCCAAGGGTGGTGCAGACAAGAGGCTCCAGACAATAAGCACCTTAATAATGAGCATCGCTTCAGAGAGGTTTGGTGTCAAGGAACAACGGGCCACCAAGACTACTGCAAATTCAAACCAACTGGAAGTTAAGATTGCCCAACTTAGACAAGAGCTGAGGACACTCAAGAGCAAATACAGGAAGGCAAGTGAGGAAAAGAAGGCAGCCTGGTCAGAACTTTGAGGCATGATAAGGGAAAGGATAATCACCCTTTGGCACGCTGAGTGGCACAGGAAGAAGAGCAAGGAAAAGGCTCGCAAACGCAGTGCCTTTATTACAAATCCATTTGGATTTACGAAGAAGCTGCTGGGGCAGAAAAACAGTAGTCACCTTTCATGCCCCGAGGAAGCAATCAACTGCCACATTAGCAACACCTACACTGACAGCATGAGGCAGCAAGACCTTGGCCACTGTGCAGCCCTTGTATTCCCACCTGACCCCAGCACCCTGTGAACCCACACTGAAAGAGATCAAGGAGGTCATCAAATCGGCCAGAACATCTTCAGCCTCAGGCCTGAGTGGAGTGCCATACAAGGTCTTCAAAAGGTGCCCCAGGGTTCTTGAGTGCCTTTGAAAGATCTAAAGGGTGATCTGGAGGAGGGAAAAAGTTACACAGCAGTGGAGATATGCAGAAGGCATGTGGATTCCTAAGGAGGACAACGCAAGCAACATCACACTTCTCAGTGTGGAATGTAAGATCTTCTTCAATATTGTTGCCAATTGCCTCATGGGATTTCTCCTGAAGAACTCCTACATAGACACCTCGGTGCAGAAGGGAGGAGTCCCTGGTGTTCCAGGACGCATAGAGCACACAGGTGTGGTAATCCAACTGATCAGAGAGGCGCGAGAAAGCAGGAGAGACCTAGCAGTTCTGTGGTTGGACCTTGCTCATGCCTACGGATCGATCCCACACAAGCTATTATAATTGGCCCTGATCAGACACCACATCCCAGAGAAGATCCAAAACCACATGCTCGACTATTACAACAACTTTAGCCTGAGGGTGTCCTTTGGGACCTTGACATATGTGTGGCATTGGCTAGAAAAGGGTATCATCAGTGGCTGCACAATTTCTGTCTCTGTTTACACTGGCCATGAATATGCTTGTGAAGTCTATGAAAGTGGACTGCAGAGGTCCCCGATCCAAATCTGGCACCTGACAACCCCCGATCAGAGCATTCATGGATGACCTAATGGTAACAACTACATCAGTGCCCGGATGCAGGTGGCTTCTTCAAGGACTTGAATGGCTCATTACATGGGCAAGAATTAGCTTCAAGCCCACAAAATCCAAGTCTCTGGTCCTCAGGAAAGGAAGAGTAACTGACCAGTTCAGCTTCTGTTTGGGAGGTACCCATATTAAATCTGTGACTGAAAAGCCAGTCAAGAGCCTGGGTAAGATCTTCACCAGCAATCTGAAGGAGACAGTAGCATACCAGGCAACCAGTGATGACCTCAACACTTGGCTCTCCACAGTGGATGAGTCAGGGCTTCCTGGACAATTCAGGCCTGGATATATCAACATGGAATCCTGCCTCAACTCCTGTGGCCACTGCTAATCTACGAAGTCCCAATCACCATCGTGGAGGGCTTCGAGAGGAAAACCAGCCAGTTCCCAGCCAGCTGGCTGGGCCTGCCATGGAGCCTAAGCAGCATCACCCTTTATGGGCATAACACCAAGCTACAGCTTTCTCTCAGCAGTCTGGCAGAGGAGTTCAAAGTGACCCAAGCCAGAGAAGTTCTGCTCTACTGAGATTCCGCTGACACAAAGGTCTCCTCTACGGGTATCGAGGTCAAAACAGGGAGGAAGTGGCATGTGCAAGAGGCAGTTAAACAGGTTGAGGCAAGGTTGCGGCACAGTATCCTGATGGGCACTGTGGCAACTGGTTGGGCCAGGCTCAGGAGCAACTCCAAGACTTTGCTACGGTAAAGCCCGGGAAATGAGAGGCAAAAGCTGATCCAGGAGGAGGTATGCGCAGAGGTGGAGGAAGCTTGCTACAGCAGAATGGTGGGTATGTGCAAGCAAGGGGCCTGGAACAAGAGGGAGCATACAACCGACTGAAAGATCATCTGGGCAGAACTGTGGAAGGCGGAATCACACTGATTTAGTTTTTTGGTCCAGTCAGTGTATGATGCCCTCCCGAGCCCTTCCAACTTGTTCAGCTGAGGCCTGGTGGATTCACCTGCTATCCAACTCTGCCAGAAAAGGGGATCCTTTAAGCACATCCTGAGCTGCTGTCTTTGGGAGAGCAGTGGTATCGTTGGCGCCATGACCAAGTTCTGCTGGTAGTAGCAAACACCATCTTCACTGAGATCAGCTACAGCAAGCAGTAACACCCAACAAAATGCACCATTATCTTTGTTCATGCAGGGGAGAAGCCCCAGCCTCTGTCAAAGGCCCAGGGTGGGCTGCTCACAACAGCAAGGGACTGGCAGTTCCTGGTCGATCTAGGGAGATAGCTGAGGTTCCCAGACACCATCGCAGCTACCACACTCAGGCCAGACATGGTCCTGATGTCCGTGGCAACCAAGCAAGTGGTTTTGCTAGAGCTAACTGTCCCCTGGGAAGACTGGATGGAGGAGGCGCAAGAAAGGAAGAGAGCCGGGTATGTAGATCTGGTAGCTGAGTGTGAGAGGAATGGGTGGAAGGCCCACTGTGAGCCAGCTGAAGTGGGCTGCAGGGGCTTTGCAGGCCAGTCTCTACACTGGGTCCTGGGTCTCTTGGGGATTTGTGGGCTGCAAAGAAGAGCCATTAAGGACATCTTGGAAGCCGCTGAAAGGGCTTCCCATTGGCTCTTGGTGAAGAGGGGTAACGCGTGGTGTAATGCGTTACCTGGACACAAATCGGGGCTTGATCACACACGGCTGGGTCGCTTGGGCATTGGTGTCTGATGTTAAGACCCAAAACACCTGATGACCCTGGGTTCATTACTGACAATGTGTCCAGGTTGTACCATATGGTGTATCAAAGAACTGGTCATAAACAAATGTGCCAGATGTGTCCTGACACAGATTCCATCTATCTATCTATCTATCTATCTATCTATCTATCTATCTATCTATCTATCTATCTATCTATCTATCTATCTATCTATCTATCTATCGGGTGGTCGGTCAACATAAGCAAAAAAATGTGATTTCCTTATCAGACATTTTAAACTGGCGTCTCAAACAGACAGGACAAAGAAACTGAATGCATTTAGACGTCCACAGCACATGGTTAATAGCAAAAATAATTTAATTCGACAGGTGCAAACCATCAACGAACGAAAGTTCAAGTTACACAATGCCTGTCAAAGCATTTACCGTAAATAAAAGCCGGTGTATGAGTATCTACACCTAATGAAGGTAGACATCTAGAGCACTCGGTTCATAACAACAATAGTTTGATAGGTGAAGACAATTAACCAACGTTTCAACAAATTGTCTTTGTCAGTAAAAAGCTGACAGACAGACAGACAGACAGACAGACAGACAGACCGTAAACCCCATCTATCCAGTCACCTGTCCATCCATCCATCCGACTCTTTCTATATCTGGTATAATATGCAGTCTGCATCCAATAAAGGGAAAATAAATACTGTATCATTGCAGGTTGTAAATGCACACAGTATATCTGTCTGTCTGTCATGTTTATGCTACCATGAAGTATTTTAACGGAGGCCAATTTAGGAGAGGGGCTCTAAAGCACCGGAGCAATTCGTGGGCTTTACAGGGTCAAAGCCATTTACATGTGTCACAGAGCTGTGACATTTAGAATCCGCTCGACTGCGACCACAGAGGAAACAGAACAGCAGAAAAACAAAAGGTGGTCTCTCTCTCTCGGGGGTTTTTCTGCCTTCCTGTGGCATGTCTTCTGCTCACCTTGGACACCGGGCCAGTGTCAGCTGTCAGTGTGAGGTTGAAAATAGGAATGCTAATAGCTGTAACTGCATCACATCTCTCCCCGACTCTCTTTCTCTCGCTCTCGCTCTCTCTTTCACCCTCTTTTCCCCCTCTCTCTGTCTGTGGGAGGCCAAGCTATTAACTTTACTTTAGTGGTTGGTGCTCTCCATCTGACTATGGTAGCCTGTAGTCTATGTCTACAAAAGACAGGCAGCCTCCCTTTGAGAACCAGAGATTGGCTTCAGCTCAGTCTGTAAGAGGGAAGGTTGCGCTGTGTCCCCCCCACCCCGCCTCCCATCACACACACACACACAGACACACAAAACAAAACAAACAAACTAGCAGCTATGGTTCACATCTCTGTGTCTATACTTGGGAAGGCTGTGTGTGTGGTTCTGTGTGAAACGCTAAATGCAGCCGAACCTGTCACCTGGCTGCAGAATCTGGTTTATCGATACGCCGGATCTGACTTTTACTTCCAACCCTCGCACTATTTTTGAGTGAGCGCCCTCGGTATGTACAAAGTTCCCGTATTTGTGTGCACGTTGGTGTTCTTGTGCATGTGTGATCACTGTGCGCACAAGCCTGCATGGGTTGTCGGAGGAAGGGGGTTTTGTTATGGAGTACTGAGGCGTGGCCGATAAATCTGGCTTGTACTTAAAACACAGAAACGTTCAGGGGAAATTCGTTCGGGGGGGGGGGGGTGTTCCAGCAACTGAAGTTTCCGAGTCGCTTTTCAGGATTTGGGGGGGGGGGGGGGAAGAGCTTTTGAAAAGCCCCAGCAGCAGCAGCAACATTTGGGTGAACATCAAATCTTAATTACCGAAAACGACATTTCATGAAGACCTTATGAGTGCCGGCGTTCATTAAGAGCTGAAATGGAGGCATATGTTTACAAACGCTCGCTGAGAGGAATCACACGGCGCGGTAATCTAACAACAAACTCGTTTTCTTTTTTTCTTTTCTTTCCTTTTTTTTTTAAAAAATCTCAGTTAATCACAAAGCAATTATGATGCACGGAAGATGGATTAAATGATTTTGACAGTTTTTGTTTGTCTTACCGTGGCCTCGCCCCGCCGTTGGGTTGAGCGCCGAAAGTCGGAGCGAGGAGGACGTTGGTATAATTAGTCCCGCGGATGAGGGGGAGTCTTCCTCGGCTGTGGCACCTTTCCAAGTCACCATGTGTTAAAGCAAACGTCTGTTTAATCACAGCGCTCCAGATACCCTCCATGCTTTATTAGACTGGTAAATGTGCCGAAGGAAGGCCCGGAGCCTAATTAAGGGAGGCTCCTGTTCGCTCACGATCACACGCCGCTCTTCCCTCGCTCCTGCGGCCCTTACCTTGCTCATTCTCTCCACCACCACCACCACCCCCCTCCCAACTCCCTGTCCAACACCAGCTCTGCCCTCAGCGGGAGGCCTTTCTGAATCCCTCCCGTCTTAACAGGTAGTGGCAAGAGGATCGGCGGCGGCAGCGGTGAGTTTCACTGCAGCTATTACAACCACTTCCCCAGCTGTGCTGTGCAACAGAGGTGGCTGCGGCCATCTTGCAAGGGAGGGAGGGAGGCATAGGGAAGGTGGTCATGCAGACAAACGTTCTCAGACCCACCAGAAGGGATTACCGGCGGTGGTGGGGATGATGCACAGAAAGTCAATAAGACACAACAGACTCGGAGACACAGCTTCTGAAAGCATCTCTCACGGGTCGGAAAAGCCGTCAATGAAGCCGGGGCTTTTGGGCAAACACGAAAGGAAAGAGGAGCTGAGGGGAAACAGACTTGACTGGCCCGTGCTAATAGGAGGTGCGATGCAGCACATGAGAGCATTGGTTAATAGCCCCAACTGTCGAAGATAATAGGTGTGGTCTGCGAACCAATGCATGCCAGATCCAGCCCGCGGCCCGGCGGTGGGATTAAGGGCGAAGGACAGCGTTAGAGACGGTTATTGGTGGGAAAGTCCCCGGCCCACCTCGGCTCCGCCGTTTTATTTATATAAGTCTCCTGGTTACCGGCAAAAGGTTGGTAATCACCATTAGCAATTACCGCTGAGTGAGTGCAGGCCACTTGGCTGGGGCGGTCGGAGGTGCCAGATGCATTGCGGAGGCGAGAGGCAGGGCCTGAAAATTCAACACCCGGGGGCATCGGCTCCAGATCCCCAACAACAAGGGCAGCGGGTTTCAGAGCACATCTTCCAAAACATGTCTGGCCCGCCTCCAGCCTTAGAGAAGCCGAGGCCACGGCAGACAGGCGGGCAGGAAGGCATATCCCAGAACCGCTCTGTTTTTTATCAGGGGAGGGGGGCGGGGGAGTCACTTTTAGATTGTAGTGTTATTATCTGCTGGAGATAATGACTCCCTCCCTACGAGTAAAAGGAGTGCATCACACATTCATTCTCACACACACACACAAGCACACACATAAGCAAACATGGGAAAATAAGGACAGACAGGGTGGAAGCAGTGCTGTGGGACTGAGAGAATTACAGGCGGTAAGAGCAGCAGAATAATGGGTCCGGCCAAGCGACTGCATCAGTCTGTATTCAAGGTAAACTACAGCCTCTGTTTGTAGATGGAGGCTGCCCATTAGCAGCAGGTTTAGCTGGGAGTTTTCAGCTGTGGTAGCGGCAGGGACTTGGCGGGGAGGGTGGTGGTGGTGGTGGTGTGTGGGGGGGGGGGTGTAGCAGTAGTGATGGTGCTGTAAGACGACTGGACACCTCTGTGCCCGTGTCCCCTGCTCAAGGGCCTGGGAGGCAGGAAACACCCCGCTGCTCGCCGAGAGCACGGACGCCCTGCTAGGACGGTAATGAGACAAGCCCACCGCCGCTGAGACAGAGGCAGTAATTACACACATGCACGCGCATGCGCAACAGACCGCCTTCCTTTGCCCATGCTGCCTCTTTTTCTCTCTTCGTTATAGCGGTTTATGAAGACATGAAGGCCATACAGTCTCAGTCGCATCGTCACTAAAAACTTTTTTTATTTCATACGTTTGTGCAGGTTCTTTTTCTTTTTTTAAAGCTGAAATCTCAGATACTTCTTCATAATGAATATTTATAATAGTTTATTTATTTGGGGGGGGGGGTTCACCCTTTTTCTCCCCAGTTCTACCCATCCAATTACCCCGCTCTTCTGAGCCGTCCCGGTCGCTGCTCCACCCCCTCTGCTGCTCCAGGGAGGGCTGCAGACTATCACGTGCCTCCTCTGATACATGTGGAGTCGCCAGCCGCTTCTTTTCACCTGACAGCGAGGAGTGTCACCAGGGGGACGTAGCATGTGGGAGGATCAGGCGACCCAGCCGACCAGAGGAGGCGCTAGTGCAGCGACCAGGACGCACACCCCCTTCTGGCTTCCCACCCACAGACATGGCCAATTGTGTCTGTAGGGGCACCCGACCAAGCCAGAGGTAACGGGGATTCGAACCGGCGACCCCCATGTTGGCAGGCAACGGAATAGACCGTTATACTACCTGGACACCCTGGGATCCATTTTTACAAGGGTGGCTGCTACACCTTCATTTGTAGTCCCAGAGAATCAGGGTCAACAGGTCTGTTTTTCTCGGCCTCCTACATCCAGCTATATCACAACACTGTTCTACTGGAATACTGACTGTCTGTCCAAACCACCACATCATCATCATCATCACCTTTCAAATGGATAAATGATGGATTATTAATGGAGAAAAATCCCATATTTCAGCTTTTAAGACACTCAGAGAAAAGTATAAATGTGTTCCCACGAAGTGGCAGCGCTTGGATCAGATGTACGGACTTGTTTGTTCCCTCCTCGTGGAGTCACCGTTCCAGAGGTCAGATAGCTGGTGGTGCTTCTCTCTCGGTGCAGCACACCGCCATGTAATTATCTTTAGCCGGGATAATCAGCAGTGCTGAAAGGTGATGGATGGCAGAGGGAAGGCACTGCAATAAAGCATCCCGGCAGTCATTTGATAAGCTTAAACGACTCAGTGGTGTGTTTCGTTTAATAACACCAAACTGCGACCGGGCTCGGCGTTTCACTAAGTGTTCAAATTGCTTCTCGTAAAATGAAAAACGCATACATGTTGTGTTATATAGTGAAGGCCCCACCAAATGAACTCACCGACAAGACTTTCGGGGCATTATTTAACTGTTAATAAGGACATACTTGAATCTCAGTGGAGAATGTACATGTAAACATACGTTCAGGTCTCCAATAGCTGAATACGGAGCGTAAACCATCCCATGGCAACACAGACATGCATACAAAATACATAAAAATGTACATGCTTTCAATTAGGAGTACAACTGCCTCTTTCTCCAGAGTTGCTAGTGAGGGAAAAGGCAGGCATTTGCTCATACCATGCATTAGTATTCATTTTTCCTCACCCAGAGAAAATGTGCAGATGCAGACTGCATGTTAGCACGAGGTGTGGATAATCTCATCAGATCCCCACTGGCCTGCAAGTTCTGTTCCATGGCTGCCCTTGTGTAGGGGAAGCATCTAAAACAAGAGATTCTTCACTTGGTATCATTATCCTTCTAATCACCATAATCACTTCTTCGTTAACAGCACAGCTTGTGTCGCAGTTTGAACACAGGGGCTTGTCGGTTCAAGACCCCATCATCAGCGATCCACAGTCAACTGTTATAAAGAAAATTATTTCTTTTTCCGTCGTGGTTGACAGTGTTAGACAACCTGTGCTGAATCTATATAAATGCATGTGAGTGTTTGTTTATGTTCTTAAGACACCAGAGGCTACAAGAGGGCACAGTACTTAATACCAGATGGCACAGAACTGCTAACCAACAGAGCCACACGTGTGAGGATGTGGATGTAAACTGAACCATTTGCTTGTTTCTTTTAGATGTGAAGCACCTCATGAACCGGGCTTCTAAGTCGCTCTCCAATGAACATTTAGTCCCAGGTTTAACCACGCCGTCTGCATAGAGCTGGTACAGTATGGTTCATAGATCTGGTACAGTATGGTTCATAGATCTGGTACAGTATGGCTCATAGATCTAGTACAGTATGGTTCATACATCTGGTACAGTATGGTTCATAGATCTGGTACAGTATGGCTCATAGATCTAGTACAGTATGGTTCATAGATCTGGTACAGTATGGTTCATAGATCTGGTACAGTATGGTTCATACATCTGGGACAGTATGGCTCATAGATCTAGTACAGTATGGTTCATAGATCTGGTACAGTATGGTTCATACATCTGGTACAGTTTGATTCATAGATCTGGTACAGTTTGATTCATAGATCTGGTACAGTATGGTTCATAGATCTGGTACAGTTTGATTCATAGATCTGGTACAGTTTGATTCATAGATCTGGTACAGTATGGTTCATACATCTGGTACAGTTTGATTCATAGATCTGGTACAGTATGGTTCATAGATCTGGTACAGTATGGTTCATACATCTAGTACAGTGTGGTTCATACATCTGGTACAGTTTGGTTCATAGCTCTGGTACAGTATGGTTCATAGATCTAGTACAGTGTGGTTCATACATCTGGTACAGTATGGTTCGTAGCTCTGGTACAGTATGGTTCATAAATGAGTATCAGTGACTGGCACAAACGCTGATCTGACCCTAATCCGGGGTTTTGTCACAAATCTAATCTATCTTTATGTAGACATACACACACACACACACACACACACACACACACACACACACACACACACACACACACACACACACACACACACACACACACACACCTAGGGGCAATTTAGTGTGGCCAATTCACCTGACCTACATGTCTTTGGACTGTGGGAGGAAACCGGAGCACCAGGAGGAAACCCACACAGACACGGGGAGAACATGCAAACTCCACACAGAGGACAACCCCCAAGGTTGGACTACCCCAGGGCTCGAACCCGTAACTTTCTTGCTGTGAGGCAACTGCGCTGACCACTGTGCTGCTGGCATATATATATATATATATATATATATATATATATATATTTATTTTTTGTGCTTTAGTTTTCTCCCGCTTTGGCTATGTGTTATCAGCCACAATTTCAGTTTGTATATTGCTCAAAGACACAAGCTTGTCTGTGCTTCGGTTTGAACTTCCTGTATCTGGAGCTAATTCAGAAATCAGGTGTTGGAGGATGTTGTGAGCTTTGTGGCTATGGAAGTCCTGCGGCTCTTTGCCATCATGTTTATATCTCCACCGTGATGGAAGGAGCACACAAACGCTTTTCCACAAAATGAAACAAATATCCTACGAGAATAGTACTCGCGCACAAAAACAGCCTTTTCAGTACCCGGCCACGGTAAAAGCATTGACGCGTTCGCGGTCGTTTATGATCGAGCATCGAAAGTGTCATGCTTCAGCGTTCCTGAACGCCAATTCAAATACGCCGTTTATGTGATGCGGCTTGGTGGTCCGCTTACAGGCACGCTGGGTCTGTACGCCTCGTTCTGCAGAATTACGAGACCTGGGCCCTGACGCGTCCTTATGGAAGTCTGGCATTTTCTATACAAAAGCCTCCACCGCTAATCAACTAATATGGCCGAGGCTGTCAAGTAAACATCTTGTGGCGAGACGGCACGTTCTAATGCCGTTGTTGAGTTGCGTGTTGCGGAAACACTCATGGGAAACAAAAGTACATAATCATTTATTCAGGACATGGACAGCACTCGAGCAAACAGCCGGTTATGTTCGGTGGCTGTTTACTTGGTACATAATCCCTATACAAGTTCATTTCTGCAGCATTTGAAATTATTGGATTGTCGTGTTTTCCTCGTTTTTAGCAGCTGTACGTGGTGGGGTTTCTTCCACGTTCTGACTTTTATTTAAGCCAAAAACGAGCGTGCACTTGTAGGGTAGGAAAGCGCTCCACCACCGGGCCTCATGAGCTCCTGTACTGAGACTAAGCAGAGACTGACAGAATACCGGTGTTGGTGATGCACACATAGTTCCCAGTGTTCAAGTGTTGGTTCGTATGATCGACTGATTTGGACAGTGATAACTGTGTCAGCTGGGGTGCCGTCGCACCTGTCTCCGGTGAACCTACTTGGCTGGAGACGGTTTTAAATGTGGCTGCACTCAGCTGTCCCCAACCGGGGCCTGGGGGACAGATGAAGACGGCTGGGACCCAGATCTGCACAGGTCTCGCTCCGCGCAATGAACATTTATTTTTAGCCCCCCCCCCCTTTTCTCCCCAATTGTACCCGGCCAATTACCCCACTCTTCCGAGCCGTCCCGGTCGCTGCTCCACCCCCTCTGCTGATCCGGGGAGGGCTGCAGACTACCACATGCCTCCTCCCATACATGTGGAGTTGCCAGCTGCTTCCTTTCACCTGACAGTGAGGAGTTTCACTGTCAGGACGCCGAGTTTTAAGCCTTTTGGTGTGTTTTTAAATGTGCTGTTTTTAATAATTCGTCCATGCAGTGTTAAACGAATGGGTTGCTGCGCTCCTCATCAACCATCCGTGTGTCTGTGGTGCAGATTTGCCACAATAACGGTTCCGGTTCCGCTTATTTTAGCAATTAGTGTGGCGCTTCTGCAGCACAGCTACCAGCACGGGGAGCTCCATCACCTGTTAAAGCAAGCCGGCTTGCTTTGGTGGGTGTTTTACAGAGAAACTCCTGCCTGGCAGTGTCTGCTAAAATCAGGCGTCCATGATGTGTCTGTTATAATCAGGTGTCCGTGATGTGGACGTCCACAGACTGGCCGCTGTCCTCAGACTGAGGCCAGTGGAAGAAAAGTATCATAGGCCATGTTTGTTTGCATCTAGATGTCCAGGACTGCAGCTTGATGCGGTCTGTGTTGTGCATACAAGGCTGACTCTGCCAAGAGAGCAGGAGGAAAAAGAGGAGAGCGAGCGAGACGGAGATGAATGAGGAAACATGAAAAGCGAAGATGAAGAGAGGGACAAAGAAAGGGAGAGAGTGAGACAGAAAGCGGAGAGGTTACCTCAGATGCGGTTTGCTCACGTCTCATTAGCGTCTGCTTTCGGTCCAGCTGATGTTCCCCCACTCCCTGAATTATACATTCGCCACTAATTTGGGAAGGGTTTAATATTGTATCTGCCTTATCTCCTGCAGAAAATTGCAGGCATTTCATAATTTATTTGTTAGAGCCCTGTAGTTACACCTTCTAAGCGTCGGCGCCGTGGTAAAGAAGCTCAAATGAGCCAGATTTGGAGGGTGTTATGACCTACATGCAACGGTCCACCTTGAGTAGCTTATCAAAACGGCACACCCGGAATAAAAAGGGGAAAGGGAAGGAGAGGAAAAACAGCCCGTTTCTCTCACATTAACCTATGGCTCCGCGAGATACGATCTAAGAAAAGTTACAAAACTCAATGTAACAGTTTAATTTCCTGTAGATGTTTTTTTCCCCCTCCTTCATTATCAATATTCCACTATTAGAACAAATTACCCCGCAGTGCCAGATACGGTGAGGTGGCTGAGTGGGAGGAAATTAAAGCAAAGTGGTTTGTACGCCAGATAGACTGCGTTAACCCGCTTGTGTGCGACGTGACTGATGCTTGCGTGCTTGTTGATCATCAAGCAGTCGTGCATATTTTATATAGTAAATGATCGTTCACCTCCTGTTTCACCTCGCAGACTTTACATGTGTGAGACATTGCGCGGTGGTATTTTTAGACGTGCAAGTGTAGCTTACACACCAAGCAGACAGAACCCAAATGACCTAATTGCGTTACGGTAATAAAAATAATGCCGTTAATCCATCAGTGGCCCAGTGGAGCAGTCCAGCTCTTCGGGGCAGTGGGATAGACTCCTTTCCGCCACTATCTGTTCTTTTCCTTTCTTTTCTGACCCAGAAACTGTTTTTTAAATTTTTTTGTTTATTTTTTGCCTGGCTTCTTGTTACCAACTGTGCCAATACTTTACGTCAGTTGCTGTCCGTTGTGCCAGGGTGTTAATGACGTTACCCAGGTCTCAGAACTCGGACAGCATGGCTGGTTACTGAGCCGAACACAGTACCAGCAGCGGTGCTGTGGCCGGAGCCCATACTTGACAAGATGGCTCAGCATCTCCAGTGGAAAAGTCCATGAGGACAGACCACGAACCGAAGCTGGAAGGGGCGGCACGGTGGCCCAGTGGTTAGCACTGTTGCCTCCCAGCAAGAAGGTCCTGGGTTCGAACGCCAGGCCATCCCAGGTCCTTTCTGTGTGGAGCTTGCATGTTCTTCCCGTGTCTGCGTGGGTTTCCTCCCACCATCAAAAACACATGCATGTCAGGGTTCATACTCCTGCCTGTGGCCCTGAGCAAGGCAGTGGAATGAAGAACTGGAGTTGGGCCCCGGGCGCTGCAGCTGCCCACTGCTCCTATACAATAGGGTGGCTTACATGCAGAGAACACATTTCACTGTATGTATGTACACTGACAAATAACAGTGTCTGTCTGTCTGTCTGTCTGTCTGTCTGTCTGTCTGTGTAAAAACAGGAAGTGGGATTGTACTTTTCTCGTTCAGGGAAGTGTCCGCCAGTGACATCACTGGCGGACACTTGTAAACACTTTCTAGGCAGCAATTCAGAGACAAAGAGAAAGAGAAAATGTCATTTTAAACTAAGGGGTGATGAAGGAGAAGGGGTAGTCCAGAGGAATGAAACACAGCTCTAACCTTTAAATAAACTGTCAAACAAAAGGTACAAAATAATAATTTTCTAATTTTGTAACTGCTGTAAAGCCCTTTGAGGCAAATTTGTAATTTGTGATATTGGGCTGTACAAATAAAATGGACTTAACACACTTCATTACAAATGACAAGTGCTGCAGGTGTAAATAAGTTAAACACCAGCAAACTAGACCGGACGGCTACGATAGACGTGACTGATTCCTCACCACTTCTGGTGTGGGACCATGTCGGCGCGAATTC
>NC_079229.1:31835612-31863112 GCF_029633865.1 Lampris incognitus
ACAGCGGATCATCCGTTTCCATCTCCTCCTGTCCTCTGCATCTTCCTCTGCCATGCCAATTACCTGCATGTCCTCCCTCACCACATCCATAAACCTCCTCTATGGCCTTCCTCTTTTCTTCTTCCTCTTGCTCGGCAGCTCCATATTCAGCATCCTTCTCCCAATATACCCAGCATCTCCTCCACACGTCCTAATCTATATATATATATGCGTGTGTGTGTGTGTGCATAGAATATGTATGCATGGGACAATATTTGGTATCGGAATTCCGTTTCCATTTTGGTCCGTGTAGTATTGACCAATCACGTTTGAGTAGGCGGTGATTTCCACAGGAACGTGCTTTGGTTGCATGTTGGTAACAGTCCGTGTGGGGAGTGTAAGAGGCGGCTGGACGCATTGGCTGAAATGCCGTCTGGACCTAAAACACCTACAAGAAGTATCGATGTTTGTGTGTTGTGTGAAGACTTGTTCAACTCGTGTCGGCTACTTGTGAAACAAGCTGGTCGTAGACGTCGTCTCTCAACTCCAACTCTATCGTCGCATCTCAAGTTACTAATCCGACTTTAAACAAAGATGGGTGCACGGGAGAGGAAGTCTTCATAGGCAACAGAAGCGAGCAGCCAGCAGCTACACTGGAAATCCTGAAATATTGGCTGTTGTCCCTTCTGGGGTCTGAGGTTGCACAAATCCAAACCATCTCAATCTTGCCTCTCTTGCTTTGTCTCCAAACCGTCCAACCTGAGCTGTCCCTCTAATATACTCGTTCCTAATCCCATCCATCTTGGTCACTCCCAATGAAAATCTTAGCATCTTCAACTCTGCCACCTCCACCTCCTGTCTTTTCATCAGTGCCAAAGTCTCCAAACCATACAACGTAGCTGGTCTCATAACCATCTTGTAAACCTTCCCTTTAACTCTGGCTGGTACCCTTCTGTCATAAATAACTCCTGACACTCTTCTCCACCCACTCCACCCTGCCTGCACTCTCTTCTTCACCTCTCTTCTGCGGTCCCCATTACTTTGAACAGCTGACCCCAAGTATTTGAACTCATCCACCTTCGTCTCCTCTACTCCTTGCATCCTCACCACTCTGCTGACCTCCCACTCATTCACACATATTTATTCCGCCTTGCTCCTACTGAATTTCATTCCTCTTCTCTCCAGTGCATACCCACTCTTCACCAGGCTCTCCTCAGCCTACTCCCTATCACTACAGATCACAATGTCATCCGCGAACACCATAGTCCACGGAGACTCCTGCCTGATCTCATCCGTCAACCTGTCCATCACCATAGCAAACAGGTAAGGGCTGAGTCGATCCCTAATGTAATCCCACCTCCACCTTGAACTCATCCGTCACTCCTACTGCAAACGTCACCACTGTCACACTGCCCTCATACATATCATGCACTATTCTTACATACTTGTCTGCCACTCCTGACTTCCTCATACAATGCTACACCTTCTCTCTCAGCAACCTGTCATATCTTTCTCTAAATCCACAAAGACACAATGCAACGCCTTCACTGCTTCTGACCTTCTCTATACTTCTCCATCAACACTTAAAGCAAACATCGCACATGTGGTGCTCTTTCTTGGCATGAAACCATACTGCTGCTTGGTAATCATCACCTCTCCTCTTAACCTAGCTTCTATAACTCTTTCCCATATCTTCATGCTGTGGCTGATCAACTTTATACCTCTGTAGTTGCTACAGTTCTGCACATCGCCCTTATTCTTGAAAATCGGTACCAGTATGCTTCTTCTCCACTCCTCAGGCATCCTCTCACTTCTCAAGCTTGTGTTAAACAATCTAGTTAAAAACCCCAATGCCATCTCTCCTAAACATCTCCATACCCCCACAGGTATGTCATCAGGACCAACTGCCTTTCCAATCTTCATCCTCTTCATAGCAGCCCTCACTTCATCCTTGCCAATCCATCACACTTACTGATTCACTATCCCCACAACATCCAACCTTCTTGCTCTCATTTTCTTCTGCACATCCTTCCGAGCTTGGTCCCTTTATCTAACCAATTGGTACAAGTCCTTTTCTCCTTCCTTAGTGTCTAACCTCTCATACAACTCACCATACGCGTTTTCCTTTGCCTTCATCACCTCTCTCTTCACCTCATGCCGAATGTCCTTGTACTCCTGTCTACTTTCTTCATCTCTCTGTGTAGCCCACTTATTCACCAATCTCTTCCTCCTTATACTTTCCTGTACTTCCTCATTCCACCACCAAGTCTCGTTGTTTTCCTTCCTCTGTCCAGATGACACACCAAGTACCTTCTTAGCTGTCGCCCTCACCATTTCTGCAGTAGTTGCCCAACCATCCGGCAACTCTTCACTACCACCCACTGCCTGTCTTAACTCTTCCCTGAACTCCACACAACAGTCTTCCTTCTTCAACTTCCACCATTTGATCCTTGTCTCTTCCTTCATTCTCTTCCTCTTCTTGGTCTCCAAAGTCATCCTAGACCACCATACTCTCCCCTGTCACCACCTTGCAGTCTCCAAACTCTTTCAGACTGCGCCTCCTGTGTAAGGTATAGTCCACCTGTGTGCGCCTTCCTCCACTCTTATATGTCACCCTGTGTTCCCCCCTCGTCTTGAAATATGTATTCACCAAAGCCATTTCAATCCTTTTTGCAAAATCCAGCACCATCTGTCCTTCCACATTTCTCTCATTGACACTGTATCTACCCATCAGCTCCTCATCTCCTCCATTCCCTCCACCAACATGCCCATTGAAGTCCGCTCCAATCACCACTCTCTCCTCCTTGGGTACACTCTCCACCACTCCATCCAACTCACTCCAGAATTACTCTTTCTCTTCCATCTCACACCCAACTTGTGGGGCATGTGCTGACAACAGTCATCATCACACCTTCTATTTCCAGCTTCACATTCAACACTCTTTCCTATACTCTTTTCACCTCCAAACACACTGACATACTCTTCCTTCAGGATTACCCCTAATCCATTTCTCCTTCCATCCACCCCATGGTAGAACACCTGCAATGCTCCTGGCCTTACTCTTTTTCCACCTGGTCTCTTGCACACACAGTATATCTACCTTCCTTCTCTCCCATCATATCAGCCAGCTCTCTCCCTTTACCAGTCATAGGGCCAACAATCAAAGTTCCAACTCTCACCTCCACACTTCTACCCTTCCTCCACTCCCACTGTCTATGGACATGCCTTCCCCCTCTCCTTCTCCTTCGCCAAACAGTAGCAGAGTTTCCACCGGCCCCCTGCTGGCCAACAGTACTGTTGGTGGTCGTTGGCAACCTGGGCCTCGACCAATCAGGTATGGAAATTAAGTAGCACGATGGACCAGTGGTTAGCTCTGTCGCCTCACAGCAAGAAGGGTCCTGGGTTTGAACCCCGAGGTTGTCCAACCTTGGTGGTCATCCCAGGTTGTCGTCCGTGTGGAGTTTGCACATTCTCCCCGTGTCTGCCGTGGGTTTTCTGTGGATGCTCCGGTTTCCTCCCACCATCAAAAAGACATGCATGTTACGGTTAATACTCCTATCTGTGCCTGTGCCCCTGACCGAGGCATGGCGAGACGAACTGGAGTTGGTCCCTGAGTGCTGCATGGCGGCTGCCCACTGCTCCTAGCTACACAGCTACGATGGGTTAAATGCAGAGCATAATTTCCCCACGGGGATCAATAAAGTATATCAAAATCAAAATTTAAAAAAAATCTGATTTATGATCCGCGTATTTGATTTGGCAAAAGTTTTACGCCAGATGCCCTTCCTCTATCTATCTATCATCTTATCTTGTCAGTGAGACACTGAAGAGACACCACAGCGATAGTCATCAGGCAGGAATGCAAGGAAATGAAGGAGGTGGCATGCAAGGAAATGGTTTGGATTAGAAAGACGGGGGGGGGGGGTTATGGCTTTTACCGCAGCACTGTTTTGAAGCTGTATAGGACCTACAATGGCTTTGGCACAGGATCAGATACTCTTTGGCTTCCTTTTAGAAAGCTTAAAACTTGTGGTCATGCAGCATTTCAGTCAGAATGAGAAAGATTTTTATTGACACGTGCATTACATGTACTAGGAACTTTACTTGGCATTGTTGGTACAATTAAGAATATAAGAAAAGTACAGTCTTGAATAAAATTAGGAATTAAAGTGTTTATATATATACATAACTTTATTAAAAGAAACAACGGTAGGAAAAGTGCTCAACAAATGAGTAAAATCATTTACGTGAATCACTGGTTTATACACACACACACACACAGGTCAGCCAAAACATTAAAACCACTGACAGGTAAGTGAATGATATTGGTTATGTCATTACAATGGCACCTGTCGGGGGGGGATGTATTAGGCAGCAAGTGAACAGTCTGTTTTTGAAGTTGATGTGTTGGAAGCAGGAAAAATGGGCAAGAGTAAAAATCTGAGCAGCTTTGACAAGGGGCAAATTGTGGTGGCTAGATGACTGCTCTAAAATGGCAGATCTTGTTGGGTATTCCCAGTATGCAGTGGTCAGTACCTACCAAAAGTGGTCCAAGGAAGGACAACCTGTGAACTGGCAACAGGGTCATGGGCTCCCAAGGCTCATTAATGCGTGTGGGGAGCGAAGGCTAGCCCATCTGGTCTGATCCTACCGAAGAGCTATTGTAGCTCAACTTGCTGAAAAAGTTCATGCTGGCTATGATAGACAGGTGTCAGGATGCACAGTGCATCACAGCTTGCTGTGTATGGGGCTGTGTAGCCGCAGACGGGTCAGAGTGCCCATGATGACCCTGTCCACTGTCGCAAGCGTCTACAATGGGCATGTGAGCACACTATGGGTAGAAGGCAAGCTGGCGGAGGCAGGGTGATACTCTGGGCAATGCTCTGCTGGGAAACCTTGGGTCCTGGCACTCATGTGGCTGTTACTTTGGCACGTACCACCTACCCAAACTTCGTTGCAGAGCAGGTACACCCCTTCACAGCAACGGTATTCCCTGATGGCAGTGGCCTCTTTCAGCAATATAATGCACCCTGCCCCACTGCGCACATGGTTCAGGAATGGCTTGAGGAACATTACAAAAAGGTCAGGGTTTTGTCTTGGCCTCCAAACTCCCCAGATCGCAATCCGATCGAGCATCTGTGGGATGTGCTGGAAAAACAAGTCCAATCCATGGAGGTCCCACCTCACCACTTACAGTACTTAAAGGATCTGCTATTAAGGTCTTGGTGCTAGATACCAGAGGACACCTTCAGAGGTCTAGTAGAGTCCATGCCTCGACAGGTCAGAGCTATTTGGGCAGCATGAGGGGGACCTACACAGTATAGGCAGGTGGTTTTAATGTTTTGCCTGATTGGTTTACACACACACACACACACACACACACACACACATAAAGGATCCTGGCGTTGGTACCAGGAGAGTCCAGGTGGAGGAGGATGCAGTGGAGAGCCATGTTGACGGCGTCATCCAAAACCAGCACATACACCTTCCACCACCCTTTGAGGGCCACCCAGTAACCACATCTGTGTGTCTTTCAACACTACTCCGTCATACCTAAGGCCCCATGATTCCCCCATGCAGGAAACGGACCAAGTCACAGAATGGGGACAAAAGTAGATTTCGGGCTTAACAAGAATGTGCAATGAATCTGGAGATTTGGGGCGACTGTTCTGAAATCTCTGAACACGTTAGTACTTTAAATTAGTTTGTCCTTGAACCATCCGTCGATCTCCATCGCAGAAACCCTGTCACGCCTCTGTGTCTTAGTGCACGTGAGCATGCACGTCACGGTTTGCACATGTCAGTGAGCTCACGTGGGTTTCTTGCACGGGGATGGAGAGAAAAACTCAGTGACCGGCATCACAGAAGACAACAGTGACAAAAGAAACGAAGCAACAAACACTTTGCCTCTCTTTTTATCATCATAGTTGGCTGCAGAAAATGTCTCACAGTAAAAACGAGTAGAGTGACAAAAGGAATTTAAAACAACACAAAAACACACAGAGAAAACCATGAATGGGGAATAGATAAAACAGAATTTAGGGGGAAAAATGGAAATGGGTTTCAGAGGCCCCTATATACCCGTACCCAAAACTAAACGTGAGTGGCAAAACACACCATGTTGGTTTAGCATGGCCCTCAGATGCAGCGGAAAATACAGAGAGGTGTGAAGGGAGCGAGGGGCCCGATGGCTGAGGACAGCCAGAGAGACGGACACAGGAATAAAAGAGACTATCTGAGACTGTATAATAGCAGGAACGGGAGGGAAGAGGAGAAGGAGTGGTTTGACTGCACTGCCAGAGCAACTGGAGCATGTGCAATTATAAGAAGGGACATCGGCTGTATCAACCCCCGTTCTAATGACAGACCGCAGCGACTCCAAAGAGCCCTGGACCAGCCTTGTAAATGGCAAAGCACAGGGGGCGAGAGGGAGCGAGAGAGAGAACTCTATAAAAGCCACGAGTGTTGTTGAAAGTGGAAGGGGCTGAAGACAAAGATGTGTGTGTGGCATTGACGCTGGCGGAGAGATGGAAACCGGCTTTTCTCTGACAGAAGAAAGGCGAAGCACAAGGGCAGCGGCAGCGGGAGAGGAAATTACAATGGGGCTTTTTTTGTGCAAAATGTCCGTTATTGAATTAACATTCGGTTTAAATGCAAAATAAATAACAGATTCATGGATGGATGAGGCTGGCCTCTTGTGCTTTCAACAAAAAAAAAAAGGAGGAAAAAAACATTATAACGTTGCAAGGACGGGTCTAGCCAGCCGGTTTTGGTATTCGTTCAAATTAAAACTGCTGGAGCTTATTAAATTCCAAGGTCTTGTTTTGCCCTATATTCTCAAATGTCACAGTCAATCTGAGACCCGAGAGAAATTTCGAGCTGGTGTGAGGAATAAACCCCGGCATGCAGGTAGTCCTAGCTCAATATTGTAATACACGTCGCACAAAGCTGTCCGCCGCACTACAAGGCGGGTGTGTAACTATCAGCGATGGTTTCCCATCAGCCGTAAATCATTATTTAGGGTGCAGATGGACAAAATGGGCATAGGGAAGGGTATCGTCATCGCTCTAGAGAATAGCCGAACTCAGACGCATGCCATTACACATTCAATGGGCACAACACGGCGTGAGGGAAGTCTTGACAGGCAGCATGTGAAGTGGAATAGAGCCACTTAAGGGCCCCGTGTTGGAGACTGGATAATGTGAGCCAAGTGATGGCACGCCACTTTGCAGGCCTCCCATCAACCGTTCCACTGCCAAACCAAAGGAACAGTTTACGGCGACCCCACCCCCCCCATCCCCCATCCCCGCCCCACACTTACCTTGTCTGCCAACATCAGTGGTCGCGGAGCGGACCGCCGTTAGAGTGTGTCCTAATCTCCATCGTGATGCGCCTCACTTATCGCGGAGGTGAACGCTTTCCCTCGCGAGGATGACAGCGAGCGCCGCCGATGCTCGGAGTTGACCTCGCTCCAATTTCCTCCTCGTCTCAATTGTGCATAGCCGCGCCGAGACGCAAAGCGAGGGAGGGGAGAGATGGGAGAGAAACAGACAGGGAGAAATTGAGAGAGTGAGAGAAAGGGGGGAGGGGGTAGTCATCCTCAGAATAAAATGGGCACTTTGGCGGCCTCGGAAAATGGGCCGTCCCCCAGTTCCACTGGAGACGCGGCATCAAAGGCGGTCTGGCGGCGGCGGCACGGCAACCACCGCTAATGATCCCAAGACGCTGGGAGAGGGGCGCCAGAGCATTAACCTCCCTCTGGACGACCCGTCCTATGTAGGTCAAAAACGAATAGGTACCGCCTCAGCAACCCTCCACTCGGAGATGACGGAAACACTCTGTCCTCCTTTTCTCTTCTGCACCTCAAAGAAGGAGGCCTTTGTGTTTGCTTACATCCCTCCAGGACGTGCTCCGGCTGGGTCGGATTGTAATTTAATTTCTAATTTACATCACTCGTCGTCAAGTTTCGACGAGTAATCTAGACTACAGAGGTGATTTCACGTCTGTTTTCTTTCTCGCGCCCCCCCCCCCCCCCCCCCCCGTGACAAGTCGGCTTGTTTCAGGAATCCTTCCGGAAACACGTGGCCTTATCTTCCGTAGAGCGCCGCACATCACTCTCGTGTTTGGAGTTTCTGTGATTCCGCCGCGTTTGAAATGTCCTCATCCCGTGTTGCGTTGGCTCGGTTTTCAAAGGCTCGCACGCCGAGGATAATTTCTTAATTATGCGGGAACCATCAGATACGAGGGGAGCATGTGTGATGTTGACTTGAGCACACGTGTCGCCGTGCACTAGCCGCATAGAAGACGTTTGAGGGACTTAATAAAGTGATTGGATTACGATGCGGTGTAGAAATTCCCCCTTTCAGCTCCCTCATGAGGTAATAATGACAATTTATTCATATAGACATATTGCCAGAATAATTTTACGCCAATTTTGAACAATTACCATTATTGGGACGGGTCTATTAAAGATAAACAGCGTGGAAGAAAGTTTCATTGGCCCGAGAGTTGATGAACACACCAGCCACATCTTCTTCATTAAGCACCACTTTCCCCTCTGAACGCAGTCACATTCATCACTCACAAAGAGTTGTTCAATTAGTTTATTGAGTTATTTATTTGTTTTTTTTTTCAGACTCTGCTGATATTTAACCCAGGGCTTGTTTCCATATAAAACAAATATAGCATGTCAATTTAAATAGCGAACACACAGCGGCCTCCCTTTGGACTCTTTGCGGCGGTTTAAAATGCATTTAAGAGATATGTGTTTCTGCTAATACCCGTAGATAGGCTAGGCTTCAGCATCATGTGTGTGTGTACACGCGCGCACACACACGCGCACACGCTACTTTCAGCTAATTGGCCAGAGACGCATCTCATCCTGGTTGATTATTCCATTTAACCACAGAAAATGCGAGGCTTTATTGGTTGCTACGGTGACTCGTGTGGTAACCAAGAGGAGAGACAGCGGTGATGAGTCCTGTTATTTTTAATGTGTTTGACTTTAAAATAAAACTTTCGGTACATTCTGTACAACCAGCATGAATTAGTCATGTTGTTTTGCATGTAAAACAGAATTTTATGTGCCCTCACAGGGTACCGATGGAGACTGTGCTGCAGCGACCTCTGGGAAACGGAACGAGCCGAAAGAAGTATGTCGTAACGTGCATGGGTAAGTAGACACGTTGGCCGCTGCTTTAGAACGACGCTTTGGCCAACGGGTCTCTACTGACAGCATGCGAGACCGACTGGCCCGCCGGCGCCGCCAAAAGGGTCCGACCCGTTAGCCAAGGGCTAACGTGTCTACTCATCCATGCACGTTACACTAACCCTCCCGGGAAAGCGCGTCCGCGCGTATCCCACTTCTGACACCAATGTAGCGAATTCGGGGGGCAACCACAGGAACTCCCGCACCGGGGGAGACATCGCTAACCGTTCGAGGGGCTAAAGGGTCCGATAAGGGGGGTAGTGTAACGTGCATGGATAAGTAGACACGTTGGCTAAAGGGGTCGGATCCTTTAGTCGAGCGGTTAGCGAGGTCTCCCACGGTGCGGGAGATACAGGTTCGCATCCTGGCTGCAGCAGGTCCTGTGGTTGCCCCCCAAATTTTCTACAATATATATATACATATACATAACCTGACGTTACCTTGTTATATTCTAAATGTAGGCTATTTCAACAGTGGCCTGGTCATTTAAATGCTTTTTCAAAACAAGCCCCACCCCTTTACCCCCATTGGTTGTAATGTTTTCTACCCCACCATTGGCTGCTGTGCATCGTAACTACCTACCCCATTGGTTGTAATGGTTCAAATGTTTTCTCCTCTCATTGGTTGCTGTCCACCGAAATTAGGGGCGTGACGTGGGGCAACGTATACTGTGTTTTCTTTGTTGAATCACATGAGTGGCTGATGAGTACGCGAGGCACGAAACAAGCTTGTACTGCTATGTATTAAGTTTTTTCCTACACACACATACATATATACGTATACTTATGTGTGTCTATTTATGTATATTTATAGCTTCAGAAATGAGCATGCGAAAATGCAACGGCGCCACATTTGGTCATTGGTAGGCAATATCAGTTATTCTGTCTCATGGAAAATCCTTGCAAAGAGTAGTGCACATTCAGTTAGACGTAAAAGATGTAACCCGTCCTTGGCAGAAAAGTATTGTAACGATCACGGATGAATAGGCTTGGTGGCCCTTGGTTGGTAGGTCGGACCCTTTAGTCAACTGGTTAACGTTGTCGCTCGCGGAGCAAGAGATACACGTTCGCGTCCTGGCTGTGGCGGATCACGCGGCTGCTCCCCGAGCGAATTAGGTACAATAATTCGCTACAATATATTATATCCCAGGAACTGCCGCAGCCGGGACGCGAACCCGTAATTTCCCGTACCGCGGGCGACAACGTTAACCAGGCGACTAAAGGGTCCGACCCGTTAGCCAAGTCCTACCGAATCTATTCATCCGTAATCGTTATATTACCCCCTTCCTTCGAGATTCGCCACAGCCAGGACGCGAACCAGGTGATAAGTAGACACGTTAGCCCTTGGCTTACGGGTCGGACCCTATAGTCGAGCGGCAGTTCCTGTGGTTGCCCCCCGAATTCGCTACAACATACTAAGCACAGAAAGTAAGGAAATGTGTTTTTGGTAGATGATTTCTTTGTTGTAACAAGTTCTTTGTTCGCCACAGCCAGGACGCGAACCAGGTGATAAGTACACACGTTAGCCCCTGGCTTACAGGTCGGACCCTATAGTCGAGCGGTTAATAGACGCGAACCCGTGTCTCCCGCACTGCGGGAGACACGGGTTCGCGTCTCAGCTGCGGGAGTTCCTGTGGTTGCCCCCTGAATTCGCTACAACATACTTAGCACAGAAAGTAAGGAAATGTGTTTTTGGTAGATGATTTCTTTGTTGTAACAAGTTCTTTGTTCGCCACAGCCAGGACGCGAACCAGGTGATAAGTACACACGTTAGCCCCTGGCTTACGGGTCGGACCCTATAGTCGAGCGGTTAGAGACGCGAACCCGTGTCTCCCGCAGTGCGGGAGACACGGGTTCGCGTCTTAGCTGCGGGAGTTCCTGTGGTTGCCCCCTGAATTCGCTACAACATACTTAGCACAGAAAGTAAGGAAATGTGTGTTTGGTAGATGATTTCTTTGTTGTAACAATGCTTCTTGGCAATAAATCTTATACCGTTGGAAAGCCTGTTTATTTCCCTTTTAAATGGGGCTGCGTCTGTGGGTTGCGCCCATGAAAAATTTGGCATCGTTAGTCCTTGGCTTACAGGTCGGACCCTATAGTCGAGCGGTTAATAGACGCGAACCCGTGTCTCCCGCACTGCGGGAGACACGGGTTCGCGTCTCAGCTGCGGGAGTTCCTGTGGTTGCCCCCTGAATTCGCTACAACATACTTAGCACAGAAAGTAAGGAAATGTGTTTTTGGTAGATGATTTCTTTGTTGTAACAAGTTCTTTGTTCGCCACAGCCAGGACGCGAACCAGGTGATAAGTACACACGTTAGCCCCTGGCTTACGGGTCGGACCCTATAGTCGAGCGGTTAGAGACGCGAACCCGTGTCTCCCGCAGTGCGGGAGACACGGGTTCGCGTCTTAGCTGCGGGAGTTCCTGTGGTTGCCCCCTGAATTCGCTACAACATACTTAGCACAGAAAGTAAGGAAATGTGTGTTTGGTAGATGATTTCTTTGTTGTAACAATGCTTCTTGGCAATAAATCTTATACCGTTGGAAAGCCTGTTTATTTCCCTTTTAAATGGGGCTGCGTCTGTGGGTTGCGCCCATGAAAAATTTGGCATCGTTAGTCCTTGGCTTACAGGTCGGACCCTATAGTCGAGCGGTTAATAGACGCGAACCCGTGTCTCCCGCACTGCGGGAGACACGGGTTCGCGTCTCAGCTGCGGGAGTTCCTGTGGTTGCCCCCTGAATTCGCTACAACATACTTAGCACAGAAAGTAAGGAAATGTGTTTTTGGTAGATGATTTCTTTGTTGTAACAAGTTCTTTGTTCGCCACAGCCAGGACGCGAACCAGGTGATAAGTACACACGTTAGCCCCTGGCTTACGGGTCGGACCCTATAGTCGAGCGGCTAGAGACGCGAACCCGTGTCTCCCGCACTGCGGGAGACACGGGTTCGCGTCTTAGCTGCGGGAGTTCCTGTGGTTGCCCCCTGAATTCGCTACAACATACTTAGCACAGAAAGTAAGGAAATGTGTGTTTGGTAGATGATTTCTTTGTTCGCCACAGCCAGGACGCGAACCAGGTGATAAGTAGACACGTTAGCCCTTGGCTTACGGGTCGGACCCTATAGTCGAGCGGTTAGCGATGTCTCCCGCAGCTGCGGCAGTTCCTGTGGTTGCCCCCCGAATTCGCTACAACATACTTAGCACAGAAAGTAAGGCAATGTGTGTTTGGTAGATGATTTCTTTGTTGTAACAATGCTTCTTGGCAATAAATCTTATACCGTTGGAAAGCCTGTTTATTTCCCTTTTAAATGGGGCCGCGTCTGTGGGTTGCGCCCATGAAACATTTGCCAAATCTTCTCTGCCAATGCCAAACAGCTTCTTTTGCTGTTGACTCTTGTTTTGAGCTTCTGCTACCCCAGGTGCTGACAATCAGCTGCCTGATATAAGATTTATTGCCAAGAAGCATTGGTACAACAAAGAAATCATCTACCAAACACACATTTCCTTACTTTTTGTGCTAAGTATATATATCTATATCAACATGTTGATATTCCGCTTCTCATTAGTCGAGCACTCAACACCATTGACGGTTTCGGAAAAAAACTACATATATATATATATATATATATATATATATATATATATATATACATGCACGCATGAACACATTGACTGCCATGTTGTGTTTGGATCCTGTTTGTATGGAGGCGTATCTTTACAAAGTGATAGCCTGTACATACGGACACGTAAAATCGCGTGTTTATATATGTATATTCATATGATTAGAGCATATGAGTCATATGTGCCAGACTCGTGCCTGCGTCCTGACGCACAGCGTGAGCTGCCATTCAGGCGCGGGCCTACGACGCAGCAGCCGTAAGACCGGAAGGAGACGGAGCGCAGTACGTGTCTTCCTGCCGCGGCTGCAGGTGAATGGCAGCCTGCATGTCAGTGTCGGCAGCATGGCTGCTAAAAGCCCCGATAGAAGGCTGCGCTCAGCAGCGCGGGGTCCAGGCTCCAGAGCAAGGCATTACACCCCTGTAAGAGGAGCTACTCCCGAGCGCTGCAGTCTGTCTCCGAGGGCCGCCGCCGTGCCCCCCCCCCACAAGTTTACCTCTCAGAGTTCCTGTCTGTGTTCAGTTCAAGACTACGGAGTCCCGGAGTGGTCACGACCAACTACAAAAAACCCAAAAGAAAATTGGCGTGACCACTCCGGGACTCCGTACAAGACGAGTTGTTGAGGCTTCTAATAAATCTCAGAGAGATGAAGCCGGTTCCCCAATAAATAAATAACCGTACGAGGGAAAATAAACGTCAACGCCCGTCAACTCTCGTCCCTGCGAGCTGGAAGATGCGGAGCGGCTCTAACTGGCGACAGCTCACACATGCATACAGGCAAGTCCCGCGACCGGCCTCGAAATGAATAAATGAAACGCGATAAAAGCCTCGCTCTGTCACGCGGAAGTCTTCTATATTGCCTGTCACTCGTGAACGAGCGCCTCCCGTCCCATCGAGTTCAAGCCACGTGCCGCAGCCCCGGTGACGTGGGCCGGCGCGCTCCCTCGACGCTCCGCGGAGCGACCACGCGAGCGAGCGAGGCTGAGCCGTACAACGTGTCTCGTTCTCTCTGGGGGGGAGGGGGGGCAGGGCCACGGATGGGGGCCCCCCGCGGGCTCCTCTGACCGTGCGTCTGATCTCAGAGCTGCACGGGCCTCGGTCCTCCTCGGTCCCGGGGAGGGAGGACCGGGCCACGGCTGAGCCGCCCCCCTTAAAGGGGGGCTCTGTGTGTTTATTTGAGCTGGCCGTGATTGGTCTCAGTGCGCGCGCGCGGGGGGGGGGATAATTGCCACAGGTTTTCTTTATTGAATGGTAATTACAAAAGACAAACAGACTCTCCGCGACTCACGTCCTGACTGAGACGTCACCACCCCCACGCAGCTGGGTGGTGACGTCACGATGTGCCCCGAGTCGCTGTTTATTGGTCTTAGCACCGGCCAGCTGAACTGCAGAAATAAACCTTTAAAAAGTGGTTGATACAAAAATGAATGATTGCACACTGTACTTTGTTAGCTGACGAGTTTTATGTTTTTTTTTCCTTTTTTAAGAAACACAAATTGCTTGCAGCTTATGAGAGGGCCATAAATCATAAATTTGACAGTACTGAGCCAGAGCACTGTACTATGCAGTCTAATGATATTGTCAATAAATCTACTCTAGCACAGTTAATCTCTGACATTTTTTCCAACCTGCAGATTAATATTATAATGACCCCTGACAGTCTGCCATTTCCAAGGCCAGCCAATCGGCAGGCACACGGCCAGATATGGAGACGGCATATCATCACGGTAATCGACTTCTGTCCAGGTCTTGACTGAAGGTCAGAGAGAAAGCCAGAACAGATGAGTAATTAAAACCTTGTCCGCTTTTAAGACACTCATTGAAGTCCACCCTTCATGTGGAACATCATTAGTCATGCTACAAGTGACTTGAGCCTTTTATCACGAAACTTCCCCGCATACATTTGCATTTGCACACAATGTATAATCATTAGCAATATCCAGAGTAATTTAAGGTGGCATTTGGGAAGTGATTACCTGACATTGACGAGTAGAGGGGTGGAGGTGGGGTGGGTTCGCTGTCAGCGAGGTGTTGAGGATTGTTACCTCCTTTCCTTCTTCCATTATAATCTGTGATCGTCATAATGTGAGCACGGCAAACCGGACCCTGCTCCGGTTTCTGCACTTTTGAACGGACTCACGAGTTTTCTCTTCCAAGGACAAAGCACAAACACACAAACACACTCGCTTCCTCTGCAAACATGCAACAAAGATTGCATTCGAGCCCTTGTTATGTTTTATGTTGGCTACAAATATAAATTGTCTAACCAGATCCATGAAGGTCTGGCAGAGAGATGAGCTACGACAGATGCAGCAGTCTTGTCAGGACTGCTTGGCATTTGCCCTGATGGAAGTGATGCGTAGCTCACCTGACCACGAGTGTTTATCGTGCAAAAACGACATTTTAGCAAGTAGTTTATTCTTATGTCCATCATAAAAAGTCCATTCGTTTCCAGTGCTGTTCTACTTGTGTCAGGACTTTTCTAGAAGGGCGTCTGGGTGGTGAAGCGGTCTAATCCGTTGCCTACAGGGCTTAATTTGTGCCGGAGCGCGCTCCGGGACCGCCCAGATTTGGACCGGCACCTATCTGATGGGCTCCACCACCTCTTTCGTCACTATGAAAATCTGTAAAAACGTGTTCTCTCATATTTAGTGTTATCTGCTCAGTCACTCTATTATTTCCCATTGACGTTTTTCGTAAATCGCTCGTTTGCCTACGTTTGATGCATTTTAAATCAGCTATTTTTTAAGAGAGAGGGGGGGGGGACGTCAATCGCTCAAGACACGCAGTCACAGGAGTTATGTCACAGGAGCTAACATTACCGCGATATTAGCCTCACAACAACTAGCCGCCTGCTCTATCAAAAGCCATTGATTAAAAATAGTCTAAAAGACAGTCAGATGTGTTTAGTTTTTTCAGACCAGCAGGTCAGCCGAACCCTAAGAAAGCCAGGGTAATTTCACCAACAAGGAAGGGCACAGCACAGCAGCAGCTAGCTAGCTAGCTAGCACAAGTGCGGCAGCACCTGCTACTAGCAAAGATGAGGCGCAGGAGGAAGAAGAGGAGGATAACGAGCCAGAGGGCAGTCGAAGAGAACTGTTTTCAAGGTGTACCCCTACATACAGGGCGAACGAGCGATAGGGGGCGTTTTTCGGAAGCCTGGCAAGGAATCTGGAGAAACGTATTGCAACGATCACGGATGGATAGGCTCGGTAGCCCCTGGCTAACGGGTCAGACCCTTTAGTCGACTGGTTACCGTTGTCGCCCGAGGTGCGGAATACACCAGTTCGCGCCCCGGCTGTGACGGTCTGCCCCCTGAATTCGCTGCGGTATTGTAGCGAATTCGGGGGGTATTGTAAAAGTACTCTACCCACAACATTGGTCGGACGACCCTGGGGCACTGTTTGGGGGGATGAAGTCGAAAGACTGCCAGCAGTTTAGAATCGATGGCGCACGGAATGTCATTCGGGCATATGAAGAATATAGGGACAATGGTGGGAAATTGGTCCCAGATGGACTGAAAGACCTCTGGGCAGCAGTCAACACTGTCCCCATCTCAAGTGCAGCGTGTGAGAGGGGCTTTTCCCAGGCGAACCTACGCTGCACCGCCAACAGGTCATCTCTTCACACATCCACCATCTCCACGCTACTCTTCCTTTGCCTTGCTGGACCACCGCCCACCCTGTTCAACCCCGTTCCATATGCGAAGTCCTGGATTACTGAAGGACACAGAACTGCACAGGACACTAGGAGTAAAGTAAGCAGCAGGGAGAAGGAGGCTGAAGGCTCTATTGATGTGGGCTGTTTTAGACAAATACATAAACGGTACTTTTTAAATATTATTTTCCGCAGTGTTGTTAACTGAGCCTTATAGTTTTGTGATGGTGATCAACGTTTCGGGTCAATTTGCATAATTCAAGCGTCATAGCCTGTATGCATTGTATGCTGGCAAGTTGTTAGATGTTTTTTGTATAAACATTTGAAAGTTTCTTTAACTTGGCGAACTTTGCTACTGTGCATGTGGCTACTGCCTGGTTGTGACGTCAGATTAGGCTAGGCCCGTCTATTTAATAAAAGCAACAATACAATTATTGGTCGGAAAGCACAAGACTATTGTGTAGCTGTTTCAGCATCATGAAAAAAACTGTTTTGTGCATTTTAATGCGTTTCTCACCCCTAACCTGCCGGAGCAGCACCCTCTCAGTGCTCCGGGACCTCCTCATTTACAAATTAAGCACTGGTTGCCTACCAACACGGGGATCGGCGGTTCGAGTTCCCATGTTACCTCCGGCTTGGTCGGACGTCCCTACAGACACAGTTGGCCGTGTCTGCGGGAGGGAAGCCGGGTGTGGGTATGTGTTCTGGTCACTGCACTATTGCCTCCTTTGGTCGATTGGGGCGCCTGTTTGGGGGGGGGGGGAATAGCGTGATCCTCCCACGCGCTACATCCCCCTGGCGAAACTCCTCACTATCAGGTGAAAAGAAGCGGCTGGCGACTCCACATGTATGGGAGGAGGCATGTGGTAGTCTGCAGCCCTCCCTGGATCAGCAGAGAGGGTGGAGCAGCGACTGGGACGGCTCGGAGGAGGGGGATAGTTGGCCAGGTACAATTGGGGACAAAAGGGGGGGGGGGATTTTCTAGAAGCAAAGTGTCAATACCTTTAAGTAAAGCAGAACGAGGCAGATGATTACTCTAGTATCAAGACAATTACCATCTGGTTCGAGAAACGTTGTGAGACATGTTGACCTACTAGGGAATGGAGACAAATTACCTCTCAACTTTGGTTCATTTCGTCCTTCTCTTTAAGGAAAATAGTATTTCAAGACTCAATACTAGATTTAAATGACTTGATAAGATGAGTTTTTGTGCTATAGGGAATTTGAAAGCCACAATTAAAAGCTATAGGGTTAGCTGCTCTGGTGTCAAACATCCATCCATCCATCCAAGCCGCTTATCACAGTTGGGGTCACGGGCTACTGGAGCCTATCTCAGCAGTCACTGGGCAGCAGGCAGGGCGACACCCTGGACAGGCCGCCAGTCCATCACAGGACCCACCCACACACACGCACCTAGGCCGATTCACCTGACCTACATGTCTTTGGACTGTGGGAGGAAACCCACGCAGACACGGGGAGAACATGCAAACTCCACACAGAGGACGACCCCCTAAGGCTGGATGACCCCCAAGGTTGGACTACCCCGGGGCTTGAACCCAGGACCTTCTTGCTGTGAGGCGACTGCACTAACCACTGCACCACTGTGCCGCCCTGGTGTCAAACAAGATTTGATTCGGGTCAACACACCAAGCTGTATTACTGTCTCCACCAAACAGCCAATAAATGAATCCTGCTCAAGAGGAGCACACAATGGAAGCTACAAGTTCTGTGTACATGAAAGCAGGACCATGCACACGGAAACAGAAAAAAACACATGCACATAGACACACGCATGTACTTCAACAGCGCTGGGATAGGCTCCAGCACCCTGTGACCCTAATTAAGATAAGCGGCTTGGAAAATTAGTTAATTAATGAATGAATGTACTTCAATACATGCAAAAAATGTATGAATATATAGAGACAGCGAATCAAAACAAGTATGAAGAGTAAACAAACATAATTTCAAATATGAGCGGGTGTTCCTGAATGTATTGGAATATACGTTAGCTCGGGGTCTTGTTCACGAGTGAGGGTAGGATGGAGCGGGAGGTTGACAGGCGGATTGGTGCAGCGTCAGCAGTAATGGGGACGTTGTGCCGGACCGCTGTGGTGAAGAGGGAGCTGATCCGGAAGACAAAGCTCTCAGTTTACCAGTCAATCTTCGTTCCATCCCTCACCGATGGT
Organism: Lampris incognitus; assembly: GCF_029633865.1. NCBI lineage: Eukaryota > Metazoa > Chordata > Actinopteri > Lampriformes > Lampridae > Lampris > Lampris incognitus. The sequence continues at coordinate 31,854,257 of NC_079229.1, forward strand.
CATGAGCTTTGGGCAGTGACCGAAAGAGTGAGATCGCGGATACAAGTGGCCGAAATGAGTTTCTTCCGTAGGGTGTCTGGGCTCAGCCTTAGAGATAGGGTGAGGAGCTCGGAGTAGAGCCGCTGCTCCTTCGCGTCGAAAGGAGCCAGTTGAGGTGATTCGGGCATCTGATCAGGATGCCTCCTGGACACCTTCCTTTGGAGGTTTTCCAGGAACGGCCAACTGGGAGGAGACCTCGGGGTAGACCCAGAACTCACTGGAGGGACTACATGTCCAGTCTGGCCTGGGAACGCCTTGGGATCCCCCAGGAGGAGCTGGAGGGCGTTGCTGGAGAGAGGGACGTCTGGAGTGCCCTACTTAGCTTGCTGCCACCGCGACCCGACCCCGGAGAAAGCGGCTGATGATGAATGAATGAATTAGCTGTACGTCAGCTGTCAGTACTGCTCTGAAAAAATGCCATTGAAACATATTCTTGTTCTTTTGTTGTCCATGATACATAAAGTGACTGTGGTTCTGATTCTGAAATCACACACACACACACAGCACTGGCCCAGCCAGCCATAGTGAGTGAAGGGAGAACGGACACATCGGAGGAGCCTGTGGAGCTAATGGAGCCTGGCTCATCACTGGCCTTGCCAATCTGTCATCCACTGTGTGTCCTGCAGGGCAAACACACACACACACACACATGTGTGCTCTTACCAGTACATAAATCCACACTCATGCACTTGCGCACAAACATGGCTGTAACAACTTGCTGCATGCACACACATGCACCCACACACAAACCCCCAACTCCAACGGACTAACATACACGCATGCTCACGCTCTCTCTCACACACAGTTGTGCAGGTGACAAGCCAAAAAATGCACACGTACAAGTTATTCATACACACACAAACATGAACACACGTGTTCACACACGTGTGCACGAGCCCGCATTCAAATGCATGCATGCAAACACACTGACGTGCAAATACAGACACGGCAATGCACGCACATACACTGACCATTAACTCTCACTGCTTCTCCCTGTCTCACACACACAGACTTGCAGACACTCATGCCAGCACATTGACCACTGACTCATTCACTCCCTCTCACACACACACACACACACACACACACATGCTGACAGTCTGCTAGCCTCCACATGAATTAGTCATCTTCGGCTCTTCAACCCCCTCCCTCGTTCCCCCCTAACACTCACTTTCGTCCACCACCTGACTGACAAAAGCACCAGACCGGCCTGACACGGCCCCGCTCCAGAGGCACCTGCTCGGAATAGCCCGTCCAACAGACAGCTCAGGGCTGCGGGCTGGAAGTCACTCACAGTCATGACTCGGGCTTTCCGGGTCTTCCCCTCGTCTCCAGGAGCATCGTGACTGACACGTAGGCTGCTCCATCACGCTGGTTCACCCAAGACAAGCGAAGGCGCGAGTAGATTCTTCTGGAGGATTATGCCAAGCAGTTACAGATGAGGATAAAAACAATGGGACGCTTAAGTTCAAGCACGTACACTGCTCTGATCTGCACCTAGCACAGTTCTATAACAACACCTGGCACAGGTCTATAACAACACCTAGCACAGGTCTATAACAACACCTGGCACAGGTCTATAACAACACCTGGCACAGATCTATAACAACACCTGGCACGGGTCTATAACAACACCTAACACAGGTCTATAACAACACCTAGCATAGTTCTATAACAACACCTGGCACAGGTCTATAACAACACCTGGCACAGTGCTACAACAACACCTGGCACAGGTCTATAACAACACCTGGCACGGGTCGATAACAACACCTGGCACAGTTCTATAACAACACCTAGCACATGTCTACAACAACACCTAACACAGGTCTATAACAACACCTGGCACGGGTCTATAACAACACCTAGCACAGGTCTATAACAACACCTGGCACAGGTCTATAACAACACCTGGCACAGGTCTATAACAACACCCAGCACAGGTCAATAACACCTAACACAGGTCTATACCAACACCTGGCACAGGTCTATAACAACACCTAGCACAGTTCTATAACGACACCTGGCACAGGACTATAACAACACCTAGCACAGGTCTATAACAACACCTAACACAGGTCTATAACAACACCTAGCACAGGTCTATAACAACACCTGGCACAGGACTATAACAACACCTAACAACACCTAGCACAGGTCTATAACAACACCTAACACAGGTCTATAACAACACCTAACAACACCTCGCACAGGTCTATAACAACACCTAACACAGGTCTATAACAACACCTGGCACAGGTCTATAACAACACCTGGCACAGGTCTATAACAACACCTAGCACAGGTCTATAACAACACCTGGCACAGGTCAATAACAACACCTAACACAGGTCTATAACAACACCTGGCACAGGTCAATAACAACACCTAACACAGGTCAATAACAACACCTGGCACAGGTCTATAACAACACCTAATAACACCTAGCACAGGTCTATAACAACATCTAGCACAGGTCTATAACAACACCTAGCACAGTTCTATAACAACACCTAGCACAGGTCTATAACAACACCTAGCACAGGACTATAGCACCTAGCACAGGTCTATAACAACACCTGGCACAGGTCCATAACAACACCTGGCACAGGTCTATAACAACACCTGGCACAGGTCTATAACAACACCTAGCACAGGTCTATAACAACACCCAACAACACCTAGCACAGGTCTATAACAACACCTAGCACAGGACTATAACAACACCTAGCACAGGTCTACAACAACACCTAGCACAGGTCTACAACAACACCTAGCACAGGTCTATAACAACACCTAACAACACCTAGCACAGGACTATAACAACACCTAGCACAGGACTATAACAACACCTGGCACAGGTCTATAACAACACCTAGCACAGGTCTATAACAACACCTGGCACAGGTCCATAACAACACCTGGCACAGGACTATAACAACACCTGGCACAGGTCTATAACAACATCTAACAACACCTAGCACAGTTCTATAACAACACCTAGCACAGGTCTATAACAACACCTAGCACAGGTCTATAACAACACCTAGCACAGTTCTATAACAACACCTGGCACAGGTCTATAACAACACCTAACAACACCTAGCACAGATCTATAACAACACAGGACTTGAACTTCCAAGAACATTTCTGAAAAGTACAAAAAAACAACAACAAAAGAACATCTGCAGTCTGATAACCAGTTCAAGGTAATTGTGCAATCTGCATGCATGACTTATGTCAGCCAAATGTTCAGCAGCACAAAATGGGAGCGAGGCTGCCAAGAACCACTTGCCGTCGGAAAAATAACAAACGCTGTTGGCAGATAGTACATCATCTCTTCATTGACACGTCAACTTTTTCAGCTCAAGTGTAAAACTATTGTTATATAGGAGTTTCCCCCATATTTCCATTCAGTTTTTCCTCTCTACAACTCCAAAATTTGCATAAATGCCCCATGAGCACTACACCCAGTTTCAATGTGGCGGCAGCTACACGTTAGCTCGCATCTAGCTCAGAATATCCAACCATCCATTACCCGAACCGCTTATCCTGCTCGCAGGGGGATGCTGGAGCCTATCCCAGCAGTCATTGGGCGGCAGGCGGGGAGACACCCTGGACAGGCCGCCGGGCGATCACAGGGCCCAACACACACACACACACACACACACACACACACACACACACACACACACACACACACATTCACACCTAGGGACAATTTAGTACGGCCGATTCACCTGACCTACATGTCTTTGGACTGTGGGAGGAAACCGGAGCCCCCGAAGGAAACCCACGCAGACACGGGGAGAACATGCAAACTCCACACAGAGGACGACCCACCAAGGTTGGACTGTCCCGGGGCTCGAACCCAGGACCTTCTTGCCGTGAGGTGACCACGCTAACCACTGTGCCGCCAGACCAGCTCAGAATATATCTGGCTAAATGTTGACCACTTTTGGACCAAAATCCTTTTGAAATTAATACATAATTTTTTGATCACCCAGACAACTTCAACAGTCTGAGCTACACAGTAAATATAAACCATACAACATAAATATGTTGTACTGTAATACTTTCAACTGCATTAGTTTTACTAGCGGCTAATTAGCTCTCCAGCGAAGAGGTATTAGACTTTCGGTTTTCAACCAAATGTAGCCCAGTTGTTGCCTCGGCAGTCCAAACCCCTTAAATGTCTTTTACATGCTTAATCAGTTCCCAAAAACGACAATGTGTAGATAGTCATAAGTGTGCACGTATACACAGACTAACCACTGAAATCAGCAAGATTATATTAGCTTAAATTATGTCTTCGGTCTATAAATAGTACACTGCATATTGGGATAGTATTACCTTTGTAAATGTCCGTTTTAAACACAGGAATTCTACACACAGCCCAATAGAAATTGACAAATTATGAGTTAAATGGTTTAACAATCACTGGGGTGTACCCTACTTTACAGAGGTGACTAAATATTACACGTTTGGAAGTTTTGTCTTTACTATAGTTTAACCGGGGTCATGACTGGAAACATGTGGTGGTATTTAGTGTAGCACTTTCTTCGACGTGCCTGTTCATCGCAAATTAGGATGAAGTAGTTCAAGTGTTTTAGGGTCCAGCAGAGGAGGGGATGAGAGAGAGAGAGAGAGAGAGAGAGAGAGAGAGAGAGAGAGAGAGAGAGAGAGAGAGAGAGAGAGAGAGAGAGAGAGAGAGAGAGAGAGATGTGATTCAAGGGAAAGTGGGAGGTAAGCTATTTAACCTAAGTACATGGAAATTGAATTGGGTGACGAATATGAATATGATGTGTGAGTGAATTTGATCACTGGTGGCAGGGTAGCCTAGCGGTGAGGGGAAACTGGTCCTCGAGGTCTCAGCTCACAATCTGTCTTATTGACCATGTAAGTTTTGACTTGGTGAGCAGCTCACACGGGACCCTTGGACAGAACAAGAAATTAAAATATGATAACAAAATTAATGAAAGCATTAGATATCATCAGAAAAGTGTGTGCAGACCTAGAACTAGTAGCCCCGCCACAATGTCCTTGAGCAAGACACCAATGACCGAGGGGAAGTCAAAATTAATATCATGCATGCACACACACTTGACCCTAGCCCTTACTAAGCACTGTACCCCAATTCCCACCCACAGGCCTTCTGAATTTCTGAGTTTGTTGTTTTTCTCTGTCACAAAGCACTTTGTCAACGCTTGATTGGGAGAAGTGCCGTCCAAATGAAGTTTCTGTTATTCAACAAACTACCTCTTCTTCCTCCGTGTAAAGTTAACACAAGACGTCGGCGTCTGAGCAGAAGAAGGAAGTGAAAACCTTACCATGGTTTTCATGTAGGAGGGAAGTTCTATTCTCCATGATGGCGTCTAATAAGCTTGTTTTGCCGAGAAATCAGAAACAAAGGTGATGGGAAAGCGTCAAAGTCCCATCCAATGAATAAAACATCTCCAAAAGACAATCAAAGTCTCTTTGACATACGCAGTCAAATCACACCCCTGGTTCTCTGATGGCTGTCGGCAGGAAAGCCAACTCCTCTCTGTTGAGAGAGATTGGGGAGGTAATAAGAGACTTGGTAAGACATGGAGAAAGAGAGAGAGAGAAAGATAGATAGAGAGAGATAGATACAGAGGAGGGAGAAGTGGAGCTCCAAATCCATTAGGTGTTCTCTCTCACTTAAACAACACGGCTCCTCCTCGTCCACCCCGCCATCACCTATGGACTGTCTCCCATGGCTCAACAGCAGGGAAGTCTGATAATTGGTTAGACTTGCAGCACAGTCTGAGAAACTGTTCATTTCTTACCTCATTAGAGACCGCCATACAGTTGCATTGAAATTCCAATAAGCTTTCTGATTCAAACTGCCGTGACATTTGCGAAAATGCTATTGACGGCATAGGTTCAGCTTTATTCCCCGATTTATTTATATTTGATTTGCCTCGCCCGTATGACAGTCAGCCTCGACATTCATCTGAAAGGGAAGATCAACCATGCAAGGGATGTTTTGTTCATGCCACCATGTGTCTATATGAAAGTCATGGCGGTTGGATTTGATCCCAGCGCTACATACTTTGGGTGCATACAATGAAATGTCTTTTTTGAGCGGACTCTTTGAATGTGTTAACTAGATTGAACTTGGTTCTTTTATCCACAGTGATCGCGATCAAACGGGACCCCTGACCTCGAGTTTCGGTCCACGTTGTTTGCTTTACTGCACCGTCAAGGAAAGTACACCATTGTCAGAATTCTCAATGCCTGATCAAAACATAAACACAAAGCTGGCCTCCACCATTGTAAATATGGAAATGACATGAGAGAGAAGTCTCTCAGATTTACTGACCAAGTTTTAAAATATTTCAGACCTCATACGGTGAGAAATTTTAGGGAACAGATTCACTTTTACATCAACTTGGACAACAAAGTCGTGAATCACAATATGACAGTATCTGAATTTCAGCCTGATACAAAACGAAGAACAATGATAATAACATTGAAATGTTGCCCAGCCCTTGACTGAGTATATTGCAGCTAATTAGCCTACTACTAGCCAGCTAAGTAGCCTGTTGCTAGCCAGCTAATTAACCTGCTGCTAGCTTAAAAGAATGTTCCTTTTCTGGCATTTACAAAACAATCCCAGCTTTGTATACAAAATCAGCACATCCCCTCACATTAAAATTAAGTCAAATTCAAAGTGTTCACAGTTATGGCGGTCAGACTTTGTCCTTGTGAAATTTTGGGGGCGGGGGGGGACATGTCTCAGCAACATCACTGTACTCAACGCCACATCACTCTGCTGTTTACGAACCACCGCTAATCGACATATAGAGCCTCTCAATGTTGGCGATTTTATGGGTAGGATGGAGCCCCTGGGATCCCCTCAAGTTTGTCCTGCCATTTGCAAGGCCTTGTGGGTAATGACTAATGGGAGTGTTGTGCTTAAAGGATTGTGGTGTGCGGTGTGAGCGTTCCCTGGGTCATGCTGAAGTTAATTACCTGGGATTGAGCAGTTGCTTTGTCTCTCTCCGGGGACCCCCCGTCAGCCGACGGGAGAGGAGAGCGATGTGTCTTGAACCGGCTGTGTATCCAGGTCATGGACGAGAAAACACACGCCAGAAACGACAACGACGACAACAACAAAGAAAACAAGTGATCCTGATGATACTTCTCCTTTAAACTTTAAACCTCCCTTGTGTCTCTGTGACCTCTTAAGGTGGCATCAGAATCAATCTCGTTTCATCTTAGCCATGGGGCACACCAGCCTCGTACTGTAGCCGGCTAATGGGAAGGTGAATGCCACTTGGACGCCAGCATCTCCTGTTTACTTTCAAACGGAGAAGGCGAGAGAGAGGAGAAAGGGAGAGGACACAGTTGAGGCTTTCTTAAATTAATTACTCTATGAGGCAATTTACCACGTACCGTACACCTTTTAAAGACACCCAGAGGCCATGTCCTTGGAAAGAATATGCAACTCTTTTCCTTTTTTTTTTCTTCTCCTATTTATTTTGAGATTTTCTTAAAGGGATTAAAATCGCTATCAACACCTGAGAGGATTTGGGAGCTGGTGCAGGGACGGAGAGACATCATTAAACTTCGGCTGGACGTCGGGGGGGGGGGGGGGGGGTGAAGCGCACCGACGGCATTAACTGTCGGTGTGTGCCCCGTCCTCAGATAGCGGAGGAGAATCAATGAGGTTGACAGGGAGAGGGCATCAGAAGAGAGACCCTCCCCCTCCCCCACCCCACAAGCATAATACCCCGGAAATCCACCTCCCTCAAAAGGGAGATGGCGGTGGTTTATTTTAAAAACGGACAAATGCAGGGGTGACGGGTGGGGTGGCGTGAGGGGAGGAGGGGGGGGGTGGTGTAAAAATAAATAAATAAACAAACAAGCAAGCAAATAAATAAATAAATAAAAGATTAAAAAAAATCCCCATGAGCGGTGGAGCGTTTATCATGGGGGATATATATCCCCAACTAGTTGGCAAGTGTGCAATGGAGCCTGCCACAGTGTCACGGCGTACTGTGGCTTTTAATGGGAACATGGCTTAAGAGGCCCTTACATCTTTCGTTTCACTTGAAGTTGTCACTCAGTAATCCCTTGGCAAAGTGTAATGCCGCTGGATTAGCGCCTCAACCCCAGATTTCCAAATTATCATCTGAAAAACCCCACTGAATGATGTTTCTAATAGGAACCAAATTATGCAGAGGAAGGAGGCCATTTTCTAACCCCCCCCCACCCCCCCCCATCCTCCTCCCCCCTCTTTCAATTCCTCACGTCACTTTTTTCTCTCTCTCTCTCTTCTCTCTGTAACTTTTAGAACGGGCAGATTAGTGTGCTGTGGCGCTCGTGTTCACGAGCCGCTCGGAGCTCTGGCAAAAGCGAGAGAAAAAAAGGAAAAAAAGAGGGAAAAAAGTCTAGATGAATATACAGCATCACAGAAGGATTTAGTAATAGGGGGCAGTCTGAGTCCATCTGCGGCCTAATCCACCCCCACTGCGGTGAGAGGGGACTGGATGAGACGGCACAGACTTCCCCGCACGAGAGCACGACTAAACAGCTGCAGGAGTGGGAGGGGAGGCCCAGATGCAAAGGGAGAGGAAGGGAGAGCTTCCAAGGCCTCCACCCACCGTCCACTCCGCCTGGAGGCATCTTAACCAAAGCTGTAGACGGTGTTTGTTGTGATAGCTGTGGCCAGACTCTCGTTTTCAAGATAAAGATGATTTCATCGGCCTTTCTCCAAACCCACACATCCACACAGACACACATTCATTCTCTCTCTCTCTCTCTCTCTCTCCCTCTCTCTCTCTCTCT
>NC_079229.1:31868112-31888112 GCF_029633865.1 Lampris incognitus
TCAGCGGGTGGGGATAATTGGCCAGGTACACCCATTCCATCGATTATCCGGACCGCTTATCCTGCTGTCAGGGTCGTGGGGATGCTGGAGCCTATCCCAGCAGTCGTTGGGCGGCAGGCGGGGGGAGACACCCTGGACAGACCACAAGACCATCACACAGGGCCGACACACACACACACACACACACACACACACACACACACACACATTCACACTCTTAGGGACAATTTAGTACGGCTGATCCACCTGACCTACATGTCTTTGGACTGTGGGAGGAAACCGGAGCCCCCGGAGGAAACCCACACAGACACGGGGAGAACATGCAAACTCCACACAGAGGACGACCCGGGACGACCCCCAAGGTTGGACTACCCCGGGGCTCGAACCCAGCACCTTCTTGCGTTGAGGCGACTGCGCTAACCACCGCGCCGCCGTGCCGCTCTGACCAAGTACAACTGGGGAGAAAAAGAGAAAAAAAGTCTAAAAAAGCGATGGAAGGAGGCTTATATAAATCTACTCTCACACATAATAATCCTTGCCATGTGCTCTTTTTTTTATTAAACAGGAGACGACTACAAGGTTATTCACTGATAACGTCGGTCTGAAGACCAAAACGGTATTGAGGTAAAGGGATAAAGGTCATCTTAATTATTACCGGAGGAAGCCGTATCCCCTTGCTCGGCGTGTACACCTAGGACTTCAGCGCTAGGGCAAAGACCTTATCTGTTTTCCAAATTAGCCGGTATGTGCGAGAACCGGCCGACGCCGTCTCGCCGTTAGCATGCAAATTTGCAGTTTAATTGGCCCGCGGAGTAAGCTTAGCTACCCTTCCCGCATACATGTTATTAAATTACCTTCATTATTTTCTACATGGGAGCGTCGGATCGCCAGTCACACTGTTAGAGAGATCCCGTCAACCCCGTGGTCATTACACACGGAGTTTATACGTGGAGGGTACTGAACGAAACCCCTCTAACTAAGCCTCAAGCCCATTTAGGGGAGGCGCTGAGGAGACCCACCGCAATCTCATGCAGGCTGGAAAACTCAACCTCAAACGACCTTCAGTGGCACGGCGGCTTCTCCAGCCCGTCACAGGATGTACAGGACGTGTTGTCAAAACAATACGGGCAAACCCCGCGGAGTGATACCCCAACTGCTAGCACCCGACGCCGACGCAGCCCCCCTCCTTGTTTGCACATGACGTCGTGTACTTGAGTCCGGCTCACACCACGAGGTTTTTCAGATCTTAACAGATGTTGAAAATGTGAAAGACCCCACACATGACAACATACATAACGATGCATTTCACAGTTTTTGCCCCTCTGGTGTGTGGCTGGCGAGCACACACACACACACACACACACACACACACACACACACACACACACACACACACACACATGACGAATTTGGCCAAAACAGCACACCACACGCTGACAGAGTCCATTCACAGTCAGCAACGATCCACCACGGTCCCGACTCTCAAAGAAAGAAATCACACACGTCTCCGGCCGTCAAAGCGGCTTTCGCAGATGCGGTCATGGCTTTTGTGGTGTTTATGACTTTTACTGCTCCGGTCTGTTTGGCTCCCAGTTGGCTATTGGTCTTTCCCACGCGACAGTCAGCAGACTTGTCTTCGGCGCCCCCCCACCCCTGCCCCCACCCACCCCCCACAACACTACAGGATATTGGAGCGGATCAGATCGTTAATAGTGAACTTGATCTGAAATCAGTGCAGCCGTGATGGGTTTCCCAGCAGATGAGGGGAAGGGAAATACACCTGTGAACCATCGAGAAAACAGGACCCGTCAGAAGGGGGGAATCTGGGGGCGTCTGGGTGGCGTGGCGGTCTATTCCGTTACCTATTAACACAGGGATCGCCAGATCGAATCCCCGTGTGACCTCCGGCTTGGTCCGGCATCCCTACAGACACAACTGGCCGTGTCTGCGGGTGGGAAGCTGGGTGTGGGTATGTGTCCTGGTCGCTGCACTAGCGCCTCCTCTGGTCGGTCGGGGCACCTGTTCGGGGGGGAGGGGGAACTGGGGGGAATCGCGTGATCCTCCCACGCACTACGTCCCCCTGGTGAAACTCCTCACTGTCAGGTGAAAAGAAGCGGCTGGTGACTCCACATGTATGGGAGGAGGCGTGTGGTAGTCTGCAGCCCTCCCCGGGTCGGCAGAGGGGGCGGAGCAGCGACCGGGACGGCTCAGAAGATTGGGGGTAATTTGATGGGTACAATTGAGAATTGGGGAGAAAAAGGGGGAAGAAGAAGAAGAAGGGGGGAATCATCTCGTAGCGTGGGCCAGCCTTCAGCCTTCGGACACCGACGATGGTTTGATCACCAAAACCTTTGTCCTGTAACTCGCTGCACTTCAGTATTTTAATCCTGGACTACAGCATCGTCTTTAATTACATTTCACAAGTATTTCCCCACTTTGCTTCTGCACGTTTTCTACACCCGCTTTCAGCAATTTGCTGACCTTTTATCTCCTTTCACCACATGCAGCCTACTGTTTTCCCAGACGCGGGCGCCGTTGAAAAACATTGAACTCTAGCGCCCTACATTTGCCGAAACAGGGACAAGGAACAGTTGACATCTCAAGTTCCACATACTGGAGTACGCCTTCAGAAAAGCATCGCATCGCCGCCACAGACACGAGGAGACAACAGTCCTTTACCACAGGACTCCATCGCTTGGTCGGACGTGGGACCCCGGACTGTCGGGGGACGCTGCGAAGGGATCTGACAGGGAGCGCATTTCTGCGACAAAAACATCTTCGGCGGTACATAATTGCACGGCGCTGATGTTTGAGACCCCTGAAGGTGAAAGAGGGCATGTTTTGAAGAGATCAAAGCAGACTGTCATTACCACCACCGTGGATATTGTCCCCGTCCCCAGATCAGCGATTCAGCACAACCGCATATGAAAGGACTGCTCACCATGTATGGAAGTTTAATTGCACACTACAAAGCGCTGCACAGAGACCCCTCACAGCAGCTCCCTCACATGTTAAGGGAACGTCACGTGCCGGGCCGTGATTAGAAGAGCGGGGCGGGGGACGGAGACTACCTTCGAGAGAATATCCCTCCGACGGTCGTCTCTGGCTGCAGGTTTCCGCTCGGTGGCGATTGCCGTCGCTGGAAGGAGCGAGTCAGACGCGTCTTCGCCCGACATACCGACGACGGCTGACAACCAGGTAAGCCCTCAGAGGAGGGCACGGCGGCCATACTGCATGCTGCTCCGCCATGAGGGTGCACCCGCCCACGTCCTAATGGGACAGACAGACAGAGAGACAGTCAGACAGCCAGTCAGAGAGACAGTCAGACACAGTCAGTCAGAGAGACAGTCAGACACAGACAGTCAGAGAGACAGTCAGACACAGACAGTCAGAGAGACAGTCAGACACAGTCAGTCAGAGAGACAGTCAGACACAGACAGTCAGAGAGACAGTCAGACACAGTCAGTCAGAGAGACAGTCAGACACAGTCAGACAGAGAGACAGTCAGACACAGTCAGACACAGTCAGTCAGAGAGACAGTCAGACACAGTCAGACAGAGACAGAGACAAAAAGAGTAACAGACAGAGCAAGAGACAGACAGACACACAGAGGCAGACAGAAAGGCAGAGACAGACAGACAGAAAGACAGAGAAACAGACAGACACTGACAGAAAGACAGACAGAGAAAGCAGTAAGCAGAGAGAGGGGGGGGGGTGAGAGAAGGGTAAGACTGAACTGAATGAAGCTAAGTTTTAGCACACATGTAGCTGGCTACAGTTTATGATAGCAGAATGTTCGTATAGCACCTTCCGACCGTTCAGTTTCAAAACCTGCTCGATGAGGACAAAAGCCAAACTACTCAGAGACGGCGACACACCGAGGAGGGTTAGTAGTTCAACAGTACTTGAAACAGAGACAAAGCCATAAGGGGTGTGTGTGTGTGTGTGTGTGTGTGTGTTGGTTAGTTGTGTTAATACAGGGCGGGTGGGGGTGTTGTGTTGGAGTTCCTGGAGCAGGTCTTGCATTTCCCACTGCGTTTTCTTCATCTTCCACACTAGCTACGATTCAAGTCCAGTGATTATTTATTTATCCATCCGTTCATTCGTTCATTCGTTCACTGGAGTTGTGAATCACCGACACTGTAAGGGAATACCGAACTGGTGGGGGAAAAATCCTAAACAATCCAAAAAGCTGTTTTATATTTGCTAAAAGCCGTGTTACAGAGTTTACTGGATGAAGGCGATGGAAACGGCACTTTTTAAATTCCTCCGATGACCAGTTATCGAAGTCGACTCATTTCCACTCGTCTCCCGGCTGGTTTGATGCTGCAGCCCGGCTCACGCGGAGACACATGGACGCTGTTCCTCTGCTTCAAGTAAGCTGAAACTCAGGATACGCATTTTTTCCATAGTTCCAGTTTTGCAATAGTTGGCTTAAAGAGTCACGTAACATGTTTCTGGAAACGCTGCAACCCTCTGTATACGCATATGCGTACTAGTTCTTATGCGTAACACCAGATTAACCTTACTCATGAGGACACGAGAGGAGAAAGAGAGGTTTTATTCACGCTAAGGTCATAAAACATGGCACATGAAACGGGAAAAATGTGTATCGTAGAAGCATGGCAATGCAATTCCAAGATCAAAGATCCCGGCCTCGGAGAAAACAACCCGCCACTGAGGGGAAACTTGTGACCATCAGCTGTTCAGCGACGACTTTCTTCTCCAAGAGACAAAACACAGTTTACCTTGAAGAACTCGTCTTCTGGAGAGCTCCTCACGAGGTTCACGTGTTGCTTTTCAGTCACTGGTGGCAAACATTTCACCACCACCTTCATCAAATGGCTGGTTAAAACAACAACAATGACAACAACGACACCTCCACCACCAACAACAACAACACCATGACCACCACCACCAACAACACCATGACCACCAACAACAACGCCGCCACCAACAACAACACCATGCCCACCAACAACAACACCATGCCCACCAACAACAACACGGCCAACAACACCAACATCGCCGCCACCAACAACAACACCATGCCCACCAACAATACCAACACGGTCACCAACAACAACACCATGCCCACCAACAACAACACCATGCCCACCAACAATACCAACACGGTCACCAACAACAACACCATGCCCACCAACAACAACACCATGCCCACCAACAACAACACCATGCCCACCAACAACAACACGGCCAACAACACCAACATCGCCGCCACCAACAACAACACCATGCCCACCAACAACAACACCATGCCCACCAACAATACCAACACGGTCACCAACAACAACACCATGCCCACCAACAATACCAACACGGTCACCAACAACAACACCATGCCCACCAACAATACCAACACGGTCACCAACAACAACACCATGCCCACCAACAATACCAACACGGTCACCAACAACAACACCATGCCCACCAACAACAACACCATGCCCACCAACAATACCAACACGGTCACCAACAACAACACCATGCCCACCAACAACAACACCATGCCCACCAACAACAACACCATGCCCACCAACAATACCAACACGGTCACCAACAACAACACCAACATCGCCACCAACAACAACAACACCATGACCACCAACACCAACAACACCATGACCACCAACAACATCGCCGCCACCAACAACAACCTAGCCAACAGCAACAACATCGCCGCCACCAACAACAACACCATGCCCACCAACAATACCAACACGGTCAACAACACCAACATCGCCATCAACAACAACACAACCAACAACAAAATCACCACCTGCACCAACAACAACGCTACCACCACCAACAAAAACAACAACAACACAACTGCCAACGACAACGCCAACAACAACACCATGCCCACCAACAATACCAACACCGCCGCCGCCAACAACAAAATCACCACCTCCACCAACAACAACGCTACCACCACCAACAAAAACAACAACAATACAACTGCCAACAACAACGCCAACAACAACAACAACACCATGCCCACCAACAATACCAACACCGCCGCCGCCATCAACAACAACACAACCAACAACAAAATCACCACCTCCACCAACAACAACACTACCACCACCAACAAAAACAACAACACAACCGCCAACGACAACAACAACACCATGCCCACCAACAATACCAACACCGCCGCCGCCAACAACAAAATCACCACCTCCACCAACAACAACACTACCACCACCAATAAAAACAACAACAATACAACCGCCAACAACAACAACACCATGCCCACCAACAATACCAACACCGCCGCCGCCATCAACAACAACACAACCAACAACAAAATCACCACCTCCACCAACAACAACACTACCACCACCAACAAAAACAACAACACAACCGCCAACGACAACAACAACACCATGCCCACCAACAATACCAACACCGCCGCCGCCAACAACAAAATCACCACCTCCACCAACAACAACACTACCACCACCAATAAAAACAACAACAATACAACCGCCAACAACAACAACACCATGCCCACCAACAATACCAACACCGCCGCCGCCAACAACAACAACATGGTCAATAACACCAACAACAAAACCACCACCTCCACCAACAACAACAACATGCCCACCAACAATACCAACACCGCCGCTGCCAACAACACGGCCAACAACAACAACACCAACATCGCCACCAACAACAACATCACCACCACCAACAACAACACGACCAACAACACAACCAACAACAACAAAACCAACAACAACAACAACACTACCAACAACAACAACAATACAATGGCCAACAACAACAACACTTCCAACAACAACAAAACCACCAACAACAACAACACTACCAACAACAGCAAAACCACCAACAACACTACCAACAACAAGAACAGAAATAATTAGGTTTGGCATAGTTTCACTACAAAAAACCAGTATTTAGGAGGTGCTCCGCTGCGACAGAACAAATATTTGTGCGACCAAGCCTTCCCAGCTGCAAGAGCCAAACATTTACTGCGTGCTCATTTCCCAGGAGGGTTGGGAAACTATGTTGATGAAAACCTATCTTTGCCTCGCTGAACAACAGCGTATCTGATATTCTCTAAGAAATAAAAAAAGGAGTCTATGATATCTCGATCCGGGTGAGGCGAGGCGCCTGACTCCCCTGCACTCCTGTGTTCACTTCCCTGTCGCGTATTGATCTTCTCCGGGATTGTTTGTGGGACTCGGAGTCTAAAAGAAGACCTATTGATTTCCTTTTTTTTTATTTTTTGGACCCCGCCACATCACAACTCTAACCCCGGCCCTTAAGATTAGAACGCGTAATAAAAATGACTCTACTTATTCATACATAACCCGGTGTGCGTGCGGAATAACACACATTTATTTCCAGCTGATTCAGACGCACTTGATCTTAATTCAAAGTGATGCACACGGAGCGAGACAGAGGACCCGTTACCGTGGCACTGAGAGCTCAAAGGACGGAGGACAGTAGTTGGAGGACTCTCCTCCGCTGCCTGCGCTGTCGGTGTCTTCAGTACAGGCGGAGTGAAGCGATACTCGGAACATGGTAAAGAAATATCAGCCGCTTTGAATACAGGCCCTGCAGCTCTGGCCACGGGTTAGGTCAGACGTAACGTCTCCAAAGCTTCCCGCCATGACATGTCCTTCACTGACGGACGCGGCGGCATCTCGGCTGTCAGACTTAATAGGCTTGGAAATTTGCACTTAGGTTTGCCCTCGATGCCGCCCACACATCCTATAAATGTCCTTTTCTGTGTAAAGTAACAACTGGTGTGTATGGTTCAACAGACAGTCTGACTGCTCCACTATGAGGGGTTCATTCTGACATCATACAAGCCTGTTTTACTGTTCTGGAGTTCGTTGCTTTGTATTCCCCTATAGCAGGGACAGGCAACATGGTCCAGAAAGGTCCACTGTGGGTGCAGGTCTTTGTCCCAACCAAGCAGTTAGACACCTGATTCTATTAGTCGACCAATAGTCTTGGCTAAGGACGTTGATTTGTAGACTCAGGTGGGTAACTCCTTGGTTGGAACAAAGACCTGCACCCACACCGGACCTTTCTGGACCATCTCTTGACTATTTTGTGATTTTGCTATGTGCTGTTTTTTTTCTCATTTCATCAATACACTGTTTTAATTATATTTGCACCTCACAGCTTTTTGATGATCTATGAAAGTTAAAGTTATTTTTATTATTATTGAGTATTAATATTATTATTATTATTAAGAGTAGTAGTACTAGTAGTAGCAGTGATGGGCTATCAGGGCCATCAGGGCCTTCTCTGCTGGCCCTGCTGGCCCTGATAGCCCTGTCAAAATCTAAATTGTTTTTCATAGTTAAATAAATTGTGCCTGAAGTGTGTCTGAATTCAATGACGTGTTTTCTCCTGGGGCTGAGCAGGCAGTTCCTACGTCAGGTAAACACATCACAGCCTCTTGGAGCAGCACCGGTGGTATTGCTAGCCTTTCCTTGAAGCCCGACGCTGCAAACCGATTACAACTTTGAGCGACCGTATCATCAGCCAATCAAATTCATGTGTAATGACAGAGCGCCCCAGGGCGCTGCGACGGGTCGGTGCTAGCCCCGGCGTCGTCATCAGCGTTGAGCTTGAGCCTTTGGCGGGTCGTGAGCGAACTAAGTGCAATGGCCACCGCATTCACATCTACTGACGATCCTGTTGCCGATCTACTTGGTGTTTTTTTGTGCGACTCTGGCAGGACGGTCTGCATGTTTTTTTTCCATGTTCTCCCAAACGGACCAAATTACTGGATGAATTCTGTGAGAGAAGGCCGCCACGAGTCTCTCAGGTGAGGCGGAACTTCAACTCAGGGTTATTGTGCACATTCTTCTCATTGAATTGAAGGCGGTGCGCTGATATTATTGTGGCTATACTTTATTGAGCTTGTTGGAAGTTGCGTGAGCGCCTGGTGAAGACTGCATCTGCTGTGGAAACTTGTTCGTTATCTCTGCCAGGCGGTGTGCGTTTGGTCGCACTGTGTGTCTGTCCGTGGCTAATCTCGCAAACTACTGGACCGATCAGCCTAAATTTTTTTTTTGAGGCATTCTGTGCCATACATTTTTTTTTTAACTTTGTTTATTAAGTTTTACATGAAAATACAAGTGCGCCGCCAGTGCATTACAAAATGTTTTGATCCAAAACAGGTATAAATATATATGTATATGCACATATACGATAAACTTCTCGATTATCAACATACTGTAAAAAAGTGACAATCAAAAATGTTACGCACAAAAACAGCATCACTGCCTCAGAAAATAAACGGAAAATAACAATAAAAAAAGGAAAAAACAAAAAGTTAAGACAAAAACAAAAACGCAGCCGAAAGAGGGAGGAGGGAGAAAAAGAAGAAAACAAAACATCAGTCAGCAAACAGTGGCATCCCCACTAGACAATACCAAGCAGACACGCCGGCCCCCCGACCAACTGGCCGGACCCCCCAGCCGACCGGCCAACGCTGCCGCCCGCGGAGCGGGAGACACGGGCCAGCGCCCCGACTAAAGGGCCCGACCCACCAGCCAAGGACCAACGGGTCCACCCACCCACACACGCCACAATACATTGGTATAACAGCAGTTAAACTGCACGCCGCCCAGCATCAGCAGCCCTGTAAACCATAAACACCTTTATCAGTCCGGGATAAACGGGAAGCTTATGTGATTAATAAATTGAAAAATGGACCCCGTAATTTCTGGAATTTACCTGCAGCAGCACCACTCAGTGAAAGTCGACGTTTTTCTAATTTAAGAAAATAGAGAACGTCTCGAGCCCAGTGAAAACAAGAAGGTGACACCGGTGACTTCCATTTAATTACTATTAGTCGCCAAACAAGTGGTAAAAGTGAGGAGGTCTTTTTTAACTGCACAGAGAGAGTTGGTAACATAGGAAAGACTCCAAACAACGCACCAAAAGCGCCAGGCTCAACTTTTCCCCCACTTATTACAGAAATTATATTAAAAACTTCTGTCCAATATTTATGCAAAGGTGGGCAAAGCCAGAGCATATGTATAAGATCCGCAGGTGAATGCTGGCATCTGTTGCATGCAGGGGACACCCCATCATAGAACTTTGACAGACGGGCATTAGTATAACAGGTACGATGAACCAATTTACACTGAATAAGGCTGTGCCTCGCGCAAATAGAGGATTTATGAACTCGTTTTAAAATCTCCGCCCAAATTTCCTCTGATATTGCCTCCCCCAAATCCTTCTCCCATAACATCTTAATGGAATTTAAGGAGTCCGGATGTAAAAGATAAATTTGGTTATAAATATGTGAGATGGAGCCTTTTAAGGTTGGGATTGGTGTCAGGAAACTATCCAGAACAGAATCATCAGGTAGGTGGGGAAACATGGGAAACATGTTATGAGCAAAGCTCCGGACCTGCAGATATCTGAAAAAATGTTGCTTAGGAAGTGAAAATTTGTCTTGACAATTGCTGAAAAGAGGCAAAAACATGATCAATATACAAGTCTTTAAAGGTGTTGATACCAGCCTAAATGTTTTGTGACTGTATGATCAAGAACCTCCCGCTACCGCCGCTCCCTCTCTAGCTCCCTCGGCCAACGCTGCTCTTGTCACTTCCCATGTGTCCAATCAGCGGTTGGGTTTTTTTTTTTTGCGTGATATTTGCTCTTTTATTTTGCCAATTTAATGGTCTGCCTCCTCGAGAATTCAACTTGGCAAATAGTTAACCTGTAAAGCACAATTCAGAGTGCACGAACAGGAACTGGCAGTGGGAGTTGGACCACATGCGAGTTCTTGTTGCACTGATTTCCGACGAGTCTTTCACAAAACAGGGCGGTGACTAAATGACAAACCACCTTTAGTGGTTGCTGTCCAATCGATTGGTGCTGAAACGCAGCGTCAATTCATAAATCCTATTTGAGAACTGGACCAAAAACTGTACGTGCAGTTGTGCACCCTGATCGTTTAATAGCACAGTTATGTTATCCCCACCTGTTGTTCATTTGGAGGCTGCAAGCGGAGGAGTCCTTCTCTTACACCATCACACTTTTGTTTTTTAAATCGTGTTGGGTAGCTGTTCAGCCTGTCTTTACAGTTTATTGCTTAGCAAAGATCTCAAGCTGATTTATTTTGTTTAACTGAAGAGAAGTAGCCTATAGGCTGTAATGTTCCCATAAAATTAGATTTGCACAGTAATATTCATGCAAATTGGTAGTGTAAGACTCTTGCCGGCACTACGGGTATGCAAAGACGGCAAATTACTTCCTTTCGGTCCTTCGGTTTGCTGGATCAGAACCAAAATAATCGCAAACAGGGGATTTTGTATTATTTTTCGCAACGAGCTCTTCCATGAAAAATGGCTGGCACACCGGGGGGGGGGGGTATTGCTGATTGTTGGGCCGACGGTGGCCGATGGGAAATTTTCAACATATCGCCCAACCCTTGTAGTAGTAGTAGTGGTGGTGGGAATGGTAGAAATAGCAGTGGTAGTAGTAAAAGCTGTAGTAATAGCAGCAACAGTTTTAGTCATTGTCGTAGTAGATGTAGCAGTGCTGGTGGTAGTGATAGTAGTAATAGCAGTAGTAGTAGTAATACTAGTAGTAGCAATAGTAATAGCAGCAGTAATATTTGTAGCGGTGCTAGCCTTGGTGGCCTTCGCTATGTTTCACCCGTTTCAATTGAAACAGGCCCCACCCTCCCAAAGGGCCTGCAGCTGGCGAGGCCACAGCTGGCGCGCCCATTCAGACGAAGTAGGCAATTAGCTTGGGTGGCAGTTCGGCAAGGGTGGGGAAATGTGGGCCAACAATTCCTGAGCAAAATCGCGGCGTAACCAGTAGCAGCAACTGCAGGCTCGCTAGGCAACACGTTCTGTAAGCACAATGAATCGCTGAGGACCGCGTCGATCACGCTGCACCTGCCGCCGCCTCCCGCCCTCCGTTCTCATGAGCCAATGGAGGCCTGGCCTACTGACACCAATTTCAAGTGTCTTCGAGAAAAAAAAAATAGGCCGTAGGCCCGCCTTGTATACCTCTGACAGGAAAGCTTTATTAGCTTTCTAGTCATTCATTTTAAGTACCCGATGATATGTGCTTGCGCATGCACATGAGAAAGTGGCGTGTAGGGATCGGATTATTTGGAAAACTGCTATACGTGCTGTCGTGATTCTGCCATAAAGAATTTGAAACTGGGTTACTGGAGTCATTGTGCAGACCTGGTCCGTGCGGTTTTTTTTTTTGCATATGGAGCCGCAAAATGCCAGCATATTGCGTCACACTTTAATATTGTTGACTCTTTGAGCGCACTGTCGCACTAGCTGATGTCACAGAAAGCTGAATCAGGTCATCTGGACGCAACGTTTCTCTCAATAAACGCTGTGTCCAGGTGAACTGATTCAGCTTTCTGTGATTTTCTTACCTGGATTATCGAGCACGCATGAAGACACTTGGAGCACGCTGGCGTTGCACTGGACCGTTTGCGTTATGTGTATGGTATATATTCTGTGTTGTTGCTGGTATGGCACATTGCAGAAAAGAGGGGGGGGCGGGCATGTTTGTTTTTCACCTAGAGTGGCAGAAGTGCATGTGGCGGTCCTGACCGAGGCGAGCTGTGGTCACTTCATTCAAACATGACACACGAGAACCACCACTAGCAGGCGCTCAGCTGAAAACTGAGCCGAAACATAACACACAGTGCTCTTCAGTGCAGACTGGTAGTTGACCAGAAGGGCGAGGCTTCTCCTCTTTCCAAAGCAAAGCCCTACTGTTTCAGTTTTAATTAAGGGAATGGTTTGGATTATTTCTATGTTGAGCCGTCTGTGATGCTGAAAGTGCACATAAGTTCAAGTCCAAAAATAAACCGTTATTGATGCAAACCAACTCCAATCCTCGTTTTTTTTTCCCTCTTATGTTGTTTTTTTTTTTTGGTAGGGCCCCACATTAGCTCTTGAAACGGGCCCCCTGATGCTTAAGGCTGCCTATGAATACTAATAGCAATAATATATGTCCGTATCTGCACAAATTATTATTATCATCGCTATACTTTTTAGTAGTAGTTGCTTCAGCTCCAGCTGTGGTGGTATTTAGACAAAGGACTTTTGCATGATTGATCAAGAGTAGATATCACTATTTATTCTTTTTCCAGGATAAAATGAAGAAAAAAAAACCTTTATGTGTGCTTACAGTTCAAATGTTGCTATTGGGATACTTTTCAAAATGCCGGCTGTTGAATAAAACCACAGGAATCGCCGAGCTGGTCTAATCTCATTCAGTGGCAATGATGCAGTCAAGGGCAGTAGTCATTCATCCCAAGCTGATCTCCTGATAGAACATGATGCCAAATGCGGAAATCCCTCTGGCTCACTGCATTTTACGCCATAGGCAAGAGTTTGATGTTTGCTTGAGAGGACAGGACAGCACTAAAGTGGATGTTTGGAGGGGATCCAGGGATGGAATTCATGAATCCAACAGCAGCCAATGGTCATGACACAAACACCGCATGGGTGGTAGGACTCATTGGGGTGAACTAACATCTTTTATATTAAAAAAGAAATGACTGCAAGAGAGTTACTTGAAGACTATCTGCTGATCCTTACATTCAGCATTTTCATACGGCACGGCCTACATTTTTACCACAGAACAGGCTTGTTTAGTGAGGTCAGGTTCATTCTGAGTAACTTTTCTCTCTCAGCCTATCAGGAAACTGGGCCATGTACCATCATATTACTTTCTTGTTCTAATGAGTCCGATGAATAAATATATCACAATACGTGGGTTTAAATACAATACTGAGCTAAACATTCAGTGCCCTTAGGTTTACTTTTCATGTTTGGGAATTTAAGGTTTCACCCTTGATCTAATTGGGTAGTAGTGCAGTAGTACCGGTTTCTCAAAACACACTTGGTTTTCAAAATCGGTTCAAGTTCATTGCGGATTTGTGTTCCGACTCTTCTTTGTATAAAGCTTGGCTTAATGAACTGCTGACAGGACCCTGAAATTACCATTATCAGTGGACTACAGAGAGCAAGGCCAAGAAATTGTGCTTTTCCGTTTTAGTTGAGCGAAGCTTGTGGCAAATGGCATAAATACGTATGTTTGAATTTATGTAGAACGTTGAACAAAGGTTAATAGGGGGACATGAACATGTTTCTCCAAGCAACACAATGGTCCTAACCAAACAGAGGACTCTCTCTCTCCTCCACTAACTTGCAGACAGATGCTTTGGTTTGTTTCTAATCACATGACTTGAAGTGAATGGTGGTACGCTTACAGGGCTCATTTTTATCCAGTGGAAGGAAGAGTAATCGCATGTGTACTGTGTTCCTTCGCTTGATACAGTACCTACTGCATCTACACTATACAGTGGACATCGATCAGCCAAAACATTAAAACCACGGACAGGTAAGTGAATAACCTTGATTATCTCATTACAATGGCACATGTCAAGGGGGTGGGGTGTTAGGAAGCAAGTGAACAGTCAGTTCTTGAAGTTGATGTGTTGGAAGCAGGACAAATGGGGAAGCGTAAGGATCTGAGCGACTCTGACAAGGTCCAGATTGTGATGGCTAGACGACTGGGTCCGAGCACCTCCAGAAAAGCAGGTCTTGTGGGGCGTTCCTGGTATGCAGTGGTCAGTACCTACCAAAAGTGATCCAAGGCCGGACAACCGGTGTACCGGTGACAGGATCATGGCCACCAAAGGCTCATTGATGTGCATGGGGAGCGAAGGCTAGCCCGTCTGGTCTGATCCCACCGAAGAGCTACTGCAGCTCAAATGGCTGAAAAAGTTAATGCTGGCTATGATAGACAGGTGTCAGGACACAAAGTGCATCAGAACTTGTTGTGTATGGGGCTGCGTAGCTGCAGACCAGTCAGAGTGCCCATGATGACCCCTGTCCACTGCCAAAACGGCGTACAATGGGCACATGAGCATCAGAACTGGACCATGGGGAAGTAAAAGAAGGTGGCCTGGTCTGATGGATCATGTTTTCTTTTACATCATGTGGATGGCCGGGTGCATGTGCATCATTTACCTGGGGAAGAGATGGCACCAGGATGCACTATGGGTAGAAGGCAAGCCGGCGGAAGCAGTGTGACACTCTGGGCAATGTTCTGCTAGGAAACCTTGAGTCCTGACTTTCATGTGGATGTTACTTTGACACGTACCGCCTACCCAAGGATTGTTGCAGAGCGGGTACACCCCTTCATGGTAACGGTATTCCCTGATGGCAGTGGCCTCTTTCAGCAGGATAATGCAGCCTGCCACACTGCACACATGGTTCAGGAATGGTTTGAGGAACATGACAAAGAGTTCAGGGTGTTGTCTTGGCCCTCAAATTCCCCAGATCTCAATCCTATCGAGCATCTGTGGGATGTGCTGGAAAAACAAGTCCAGTCCACGGCAGCTCCACCTCACAACTTACAGGACTTAAAGGATCTGCTGCAAAAGTCTTGGTGCCAGATACCAGAGGACATCTTCAGAGGTCTTGTGGAGTCCATGGCTCAACGGGTCAGATCTGTTTCGGTGGCACCAAATTTGGTGGCACACAATATTAGGCAGGTGGTTTTAATGTTTTGGCTGACCGGTGTATTTATATATAAATACACACAATGTTGAGAAAGACTTGCTGACACGACTTTTGTGACTGACATTTTCAAATGGCCAGTAATAATTCTCCAAATGTATTCTGCAATGATAAAATAGACAGAAGCAGGATGTTGAGCGGAGATAGTTCAGTTTATGGGTGGCTGGTAAAAGAAAAAAAGTCTGATCACTTCTGAGGACGACCGAAAAGACAGACCAAAAAAAAAAAAAGAGAGAAGAAAAAAGCATAACAATAAAAAACATTTATCAAGAGAGCTATATAGTTACGAAATTCACTTTTGCATTTTAGTCATTTGGTTGACACATGGGACTTAAGAAAGGAGCGAGCAGGTAGAGACTTTGCTCAAGGCTACTTTAGAAGGGAACATGGCTGCTGATGGACATGGCAGGTATCAAACTCACAGCCTTGCAGATACAGAACGGTGCCGGGACACACTGCTATGGCATACATTCAAAAAGATTGACATTTCATTTATTAGCCAGATCACCAGATCATACAATAAACAGCCTTCTGAGAGAGCTACTCAGAGCTGTTTAAAGAAAGCACTGGGTAAGTACTGACAGTAGTAGTAGTAGTAGTAGTACTGGTAGCAGCGGTAGTAATAGTAGTAGTGGTAGTGGCAGTAGTAGTAGTAATAGCAGTAGTAATATTAGTAGTAGTAATAGCAGTAGTAATATTAGTAATAGTAGTAGTCATACTGGTTGCATCAGTAGTAATGTAGTAGTAATAGTAGTAGTAGTGATAATAATAGTAGTAGTAGTAATAGTAGTAGTAGTACTGATAGCAGCAGCAGTAGTAGCAGTAGGAGTAGTAGTGGTAGCAGCAATAGTAGTTGTAATAGCAGTGGTAGTAGTAGTAGTCATATTAGTAATAGTAGTAGTCGTACTGGTAGCAGCAGTAGTAATAGTAGTAGTAATAGTTGTAATAGTAGTAGTAGTAATAGTACTGATAACAGCAGCAATAATATTATTATTAGTAGTAGTAGTAGTAATAGTAGTAGTAGCAGCACTGGTAGCAGTATTAGTAGTAGTATCATTGATACATGGTGTAGTTGTAGCAGTTGTTTTATTAGTGGTAGTACCAGACTAGCACCCATTTCACCCAGTCCCAGCTCTTCTAAAATCCATGTCCGGATTTTGCACGACTACCGTCTCTTTTAATCCAGTTCTGTGTATTCTATATGTAGTTGCTATTGCAGTAATTATTGCAGTCGTACTTGTTTTTGCAGCACTACTGCTATTATTAGTTGCATTTTCCACCGCTATATTTTTGCCCAGACATGGTGGTGTATTTTTTTTTATTATTCTTATTAAATAGGCTACGAGTGTAAGAATCCAATTTGCTTTATAAAATTCAATTAGCTCTTAGTAATCATCTATGAGCTATGACATGCAAGGGCACAAATCTGGTTTTATAATCAGTAATGACCGGGTTAGACTGCTGCAGAAATAGAGCATATAGCGATACTGATTCACTCGAAGCCCACGGTCACATCGCTGACTTGTGACACGTGCGGAAATATACAGAAAGCGTGCGTAAAAACCCCGGGACTCTCTCCGCGTCCAAACTTCACCTCAGTCCGCACGCTGAAACAACCAACGCGCCTCCATCTGGTTCCCTCTGTGTGCGCGCGCGCGTGTGTGCGTGCGCGCGCGCGCCGTTTCGTTTTGCCCCCCTTTTCCATCTGACTGTTATCGGCGACTTGTGAATGGCAACCAATGGGAGGGTTCAGTCCCCACAGCCTCCTCAGCCCGCCTGCCTGCCTGCCTGCCATCCACAGTGAGAAGTGATGCAGAGCTGAAAGGCGCAGTTGAGCAACGGGCACAAAAAAGCGGCTCCGGAAACTGCTGCAGTGCACGGATACAGGGCTCGCTCCGCCGCGCGCCTCGCTCTCCACGGCGGCTCGCGGGGAAACCTCCCGGCGCGCGAAACTTCCATCGGCAGGTGAGCGACATGTTTCCTACGTGCACTTTCAGCCGTGGTCGTTTTGCGGCGTTTATATTCATCGGCGGTCGGTCGGAGGCTCTGGCGTGTGCGTGTGCGTGAGAGTGTGCGTGAGAGAGAGAGAGAGGGGGGGAGAGAGAGAGAGAGAGAGATGGGTGGACATCACTTACTTACGCATTAGAGCCGCTGTGGGTAGCCGTCGCCTTTACTGACCGCCGCTAAACTGCTGCGGGGCTTTAATGTTCCGATTGGGCGACAACCCAAAACAAAGCCAACCCCGCGGACGGAGCAGCCCGGTCCGGTCGGCGGGAGGTGACGCGGTACCGAGCCAAGTCGCGGCTCCGCTTTGCATTACAGTCACTTTGAGTCACCACTTATTCGCTATTACCCGCGTGCCGGCTGGGGGCAGACGGCACGCGGGCAGTTTCATTAACTTTTTTGAATTCTGCGCAAAGGATGTGTAGCGAGCGAGCGCACGCACGCACGCACGCACGCACGGAGGGGGGTGGGGTGGATAGGTGGGGTGGGGGTACCTATCCGCCCCTCGTCGTGATCTCCACATCCGTGTCGACCTGCCCCGGTGGTGCTGAAGCGGCGCGCGACGTCGCCCGATTTTGCCCCCGGCGGTGCGCGAGCAGGCTCCGTCGCGGTAACGGCGGCGGATGGGGAGGAAACTTTCGGTCCGCGTGTCTGCAGCGGGGCGGCCCCGGGGGTGTTATTAACGATTATTATTCATTATCATCATCATCATTATTTTTCACGCCAGTCCCGCTCGGAGCCCGCAGCGGGTCCGCGACTCGGAGGGATGCGGGCCGGGGTGCACGCGGCAGGGCAGGGCGGATAAAGCGCGTCGCGGAGTGCGCCGTGAGGCTGCGCAGCCTCACGTGCTGCTGGAGACACCGCCGGAGCGGACTCCACTTCTCTAAACAGCGTGCCCCCCCCCACTCCCCCCCCCCGGACTCCACTTTTCTAAACAGCGTCCCCCCCCCACTCCACCCCCCCCACTAATATTGACTAGCCAGGTGAGATCAGCCCACACTCCACTTTTCTAAACAGCGTGCCCCCCCACTCCCCCCCCCGGACTCCACTTTTCTAAACAGCGTCCCCCCCCACTCCACCCCCCCCCACTAATATTGACTAGCCAGGTGAGATCAGCCATGTGGCTGCTCATACCTTATGTGCATAGTCAATAATGTAGGCCCCAAGAGAATTCCTTTTGTTTAGTGGCGCTTTTGTGGGAAACTTCAGGTGGCTAGCTGATGTCTTTTAGCTTGAGCGAGAGGGGGGGGGGGAGGGGGAGAGTGGGGGGAGGAAGTTATAAAGGACGATTGTTTGGATGTAACTGAAAATGGAGTATAATGCAAGTGCGCGCCTCCCCGTCCTTCCTGTTGCCTGCGGATTGCTCCGTCTTACTTCTTGCTCTGGCTCCTCAATGTAAGCCTGAGGTAAGATGCCTGGAGGCAGCCGAGAAGTTGGTGGGGGGGGGAGGTTGTCAACCTACCGCGGGAATATTCCGCAATCATTCCCCTGCACGCGCGCACACACACACACACACACACACACACACACACACACACACACACACACACACACACACTGAACTAGGAAGATCAAGAAATGGCGTTGGCTTTGAAAAATAAATTACCGCTTTACATTTATCGGAGAGCGGGCTGGGCTTAATGCTGCTATGTTTAATCTAATGTTATTTTGGAAGGAAGAACGCGCTGCCGTTTTGTTTACACGTGGCCGATAGAAGCCTGACGACAGGCAGCGCGTCGCCGCGCGTTGCCACGCGTTTGGGAGGCTGCTGCACCGGGGACGAGGGTCGGTGCTCAGCTTTAGGTTTTACATACGTTGGTTTGAAGTTCCGAGATGAAAGGGACACAGTGCAATCTCAGGCTGATCAAAGTCGTACAGAAAACACGGCAGGTAGCCTACTGAATATTAACCAGCTCTGCAAATAGACTTCATCTGGGTGTGTGCGTGTGTGTGTGTGTGTGTGTGTGTGCAAGATTGACCCTGCGTTCCTACATGCATTGTGTTTGCACTTATGTGTGTGTGTGTGTGTGTGCGTGTGTGTGTGTGCAAGATTGACCCTGCGTTCCTACATGATTGTGTTTGCACTTATGTGTGTGTGTGTGTGTGTGTGTGTGTGTGTGTGTGTGTGTGTGTGTGTGTGTGCAAGATTGACCCTGCGTTCCTACATGCATTGTGTTTGCACTTATGTGTGTGTGTGTGTGTGTGCGTGTGCGTGTGTGTGTGTGTGCAAGATTGACCCTGCGTTCCTACATGATTGTGTTTGCACTTATGTGTGTGTGTGTGTGTGTGTGTGTGTGTGTGTGTGTGCAAGATTGACCCTGCGTTCCTACATGCATTGTGTTTGCACTTATACGTGTGTGTGTGTGTGTGTGTGTGTGTGTGCGTGTGTACAGGCCC
>NC_079229.1:31893112-31907785 GCF_029633865.1 Lampris incognitus
TCATCTTCACCTCTTGGGATCTGCAACATTCCCCCCTGGGTGGAGTTTCAACAATGCAGTGTAGAGAAATGTACCCCGGGGGGGGGGGTAGACTACTACACCTTTGGTACCGCTCGTCTCGAGTCGGACTCGCAACCTTACGATTCTCGGACTCGACGCTATGAGGACTTGGTGTGGAGGACAAGCGGCGGACCAGGGAGCCCGGCCTCCAGATGAGCGGCCTGACGGGCCCGCTGTAATAAAGACGGCAGGAGAGGGAGCAGGAGAGGGGGCAGGAGAGGGAGCAGGAGAGGGAGCAGGAGAGGGAGCAGGACGAGGAGGAAGAGTGTGGTCACTGTGGAGAGAGGAGAAGAGCAGGAGAGGGAACAACTTTCTGGGGTCTGGCGTGACGGTGGGAGGGGGTAATGATGCTTGTTTAACCCCGGTGAGGAGACCACGGTCAGGGGTCTGACGCTGCAGATGTGTTTCACCGCGCTCGTGTGTGAACTTGATGGTGTGTGGGAGAGAGACAGAGTGTGTGTGTGTGTGTATATGTGTGTGTGTATGCACGTGTATATCTGTGTGTGTGTATGTATGCACGTGTATATATGTGTGTGTGTGTATGTATGTGTGTGTATGTGTGTGTGTGTGCGTGCGCGCGCACTAGTTTGCCCATGTGTGGTGATAAAAATGTGAGGGCCAGATACTGCCGTGTTTGTGCTTGTGTGTGTTTGTAAGGTGTGTGTTAGTACGTATGTTTGTAAGTACGCGTATGCTCTCATTTGCATGCGTTGCAGTGAAAAAACGACAGACTGTGTATGTGCGCGCGCGCGTATTAAGGGGTGCATGAAATAAGATTTTTTAAAGTCGACACTTGACGTGATGAAAGTCGAGTCGACCCTGACTAATGGCCGATGACGTCACGAATAAAGCCACACGAGAAGGGACCGCTTCGCAACAAGTGACAGTCGGTATCAGCAGAACGTAACGCGCGTGCTGATAACAGCCAAAATAACAGGCTGCAACTCAGCTGCAACGACGCAGGCAACGACAACTTCAGCGCGCTAAAAATCCCATTTAAGTGCGGGGGGAGACGGTTCTGAATAATCGGGGGGAGGAGGAAAACAAAAACTCGGGCACAACCTACCCCGTAAGCCTACTCACTGTCGTAGTCCTGCTCAGTCACAGCTTCTGCTTCCCCGTCCTGGTCTGCGTCCGAGAAGACGAGGGCACCAACGTGGGTTGGATGAAGGCTCGGCCCGCTGCTGCGCGATGGTCTCCCCAGCCAGCCAGCCAGCCAGCCAGCCAGCCAGCCAGCCAGCCAGCCAGCCAGCCAGCCAGGCAGCCAGCCAGCCAGCCAGCCAGCCAGCCAGGCAGCCAGCCAGCCAGCTAGCAGCTAGCCAGCCAGCCAGCCAGCCAGGTAGCCAGCCAGCTAGCAGCTAGCCAGCCAGCCAGGTAGCCAGCCAGCCAGCCAGGCAGGCAGGGAACCAACCGCTTGTCGCTAAGTGACCGCAGCCGAGAGGATGCGGATCAGCTCCTGGGCTGCCGGCGTTAGCGGACACCGTCCCAGACGAGTGAGCACGGCCCCGGTACTCCTGCTGGGTCTCAGAGCGGACTTGCATGTTTTTTGGGCAAGTGGCAGCAGTGCGGGCTTTCATCTTTAGTGAAGTATTTCCACACACTCGGGTGTACCGCTACCGCTTTGCTGCCATGACCCGCCGCCGGGCGTCTTCTCCGAGGCGTCCATGTTGGTAAGGTCATAATCACGTGATCAGCGACTAGTGACGTCACCTTAAAGCGTCACCACAGAGCAGTTAAATCGACTAGTCTGCAACACCTGGTGTGTGTGTGTGTGTGTGTGTGTTCTTGTAATTGTAACTTTTGTTAAAACGTCATTGTATTTTTGTTAAAACCAAGTGTGGCGACATTTTAACCGTGGCGTGCGGGAGTTTGTCTCCCCCTCTGGCATTCAGAGGAATTGCGTCTCTTCTTTCAGCCCTCCCCCAGCGAGGACAAGCTAATGGCTACCGCTGTTCGTCCTCGCTGCGGATCGCTTTCTTTTTACTTCGTTACTTCTTTTTACTTTAACCCTTCCTCTGATCGCCGGGTTCCTTTCTCCCCCTGAGAGTCAAACACTTTTCTCGGACGCTTCGCAGGTTTCTCCACCGTCTCTTCCAAACACGGAAGCTTTCTGGCAGACAGCCCTGAGGAACAGCCAATCAGAGGCCTGCAAAAGCTTTCGTCACAGCAAAGTTCCGCTTATAGTTTGTAGCGACTCGGGTCCCGGACCGCCCCCTGAACTCGCTACAATGTACACACACTAGCACAAAAACTAAGGACACGTGTGTTTGGTAGATTATGTCTTTGTTGTAGCAATGCTTCTTGGCAATACATCCTGTACCAGGCAGCTGATAGTCAGCACCTGGGGCTCCAGAAGCTCAACACAAGAGTCAATAGCAGCAGCAAAAGAAGCTGTGTGGCCTTGGCAGAGAAGAGCTGGCAAATTTTTCATGGGCGCAACCCGCATACTCAGCTCTGCTGCTCATCCCACAGATGCATGATCCTTACAAATGTGGCGCCATTTAAAAGGGGAATAAACAGGCTTTCCGACGGTATAACATTTATTGCCAAGAAGCATTGTTGCCACAAAGAAATCATCTACCAAACACACATTTCCTTACTTTTTGTGCTAAGTGTGTGTGTGTGTATGTATGTATATATATATATATATATATATATATATATATAGCTAGTTTATATACAGTGGTGCCCCCCAAGGGGTGGCCAGGGGTGGCCACGGCCACCCCGATACTATCCCTGGCCCCCCCGCCACGAGTCGCATATGCAGAATATGCTTCTATCTGATATTTTGCATTAGGTGCTGTTCATTTAAATCAATAATGTATATTTTTCTTAACTCTCATATTGACAGTTTCCCACTAGCCTATACAGTATACTAACAACAGCATCATAGACTTCCCAAAATTCAGTCATGGCTTTTGGTTTTGGAGTGCCACCCCAAGATTTTCAGTGGCCACCCCCCCTATGAAACATTTCTGGGGGTGCCACTGCTTATATATAAGCTAGCCGAAGCCGGCGGTGAGGGCGAAAGCTCAGCTCCGGCAAAGCTTTTTTTTTCCTCTCCCAGCTTTTTTTTTCTTACTTTATTGATACTTCAAATACATTCAAACAGAGCAAAATAGAGACACGAGACACCACAAAAACAATAGACAGAAGATAAAAAAACAATAAAGACACAAAAGAGAAAGTAAATTATAAAAAATAAATAACAGAAAAAAATAAGTAAATAAAGGTGAGATCATATTTTATGTAAACAGATTCAGAGATTTGCAAACGTTGATAGTTTTTAAAGCCTTTGTGTTTTTTGAAGTAGAGATCGTCCTTATATATTGTTCAACTTCTTTTTTAAGTGCAAAGAGTTGAGGCTTTCTGTTGGAGAATTTACATTTATGCGTATGAAACTTGGCTAAAAATAAAAGCATATTTATAAAAAAAGAGTGCATCGCCATCTTTGTGATTAAAATTATGAAAACCAAAAATAACATTCCTATAGTGAAGGTGAAAATCAGAAAAGACAAAATCAGCGATAAACTTGCGGAAGTCTCTCCAGAATTGATAAGTGAGCTGACACGAGCAGAACAAGTGGACACGTGTTTCAGGATGCAAGGGTTGGGATTTGGGTTTAGGGTTAAACTTGGAATTAGGATTGGGTTAAATTTAGGGTAAGGGTTACGTTTAGGCATGTAGTGCTCATGATTAAGCTTCGGGACAAGGGTTAGGGAATGAATGTCGTCAGTGTGGGGTCCTCACAGAGACAGAAGTACAAATGTGTGTGTGTGTGTGTGTGTGTGTGTGTGTGTGTGTGTGTGTGCAAAACAAAGAATGAATGACTGCCTCTCCCCGTGCTTGCCCACAGCCCAGGCTGTGCCGGTGTGCGAGCGCCCTTGTTTGTGTGCCGCCATACCCGGGTATATCCGGCGTGACTTTAGCATGTCAGTCTCTCTTGTCGGCAGCGGAGGTGGCGTTGATGTGATTTTCTCCTCCAACGGCCTGCAGGAGTAATGATCCACGTTATTGCACATGACGTGTTACACCCCGACCCCGCAGGCCACCGGCGCTGCTACAAAACCTGTCCCTGTGGGTTAGGCTCCAGTGGCGACTGTTGTCTTGGTGACAGCTCTGTACACACACACACACACACACACACACAGAACTCCTTCAGCACCCATCCCCCACCCCATCTCTAGCAAACCTGTCACCTTCAGACGCCTCCTCCCATGCGGGCTAATGGTCTCCTGTCTACGTGTGAATAATATTGCGGACTCCATTGTGTCCCGGCTCCCGGTGCTGCGCCACAGTCCTGGCGGAACAACCTCTGTGATTTTCCTTTTTTTTTTGTGTTTTTTTGTTCTTTTGTTGAGTTTTTCTTATTAAGGACGGTGTGCTGCCGGCACCCTGCGGCCCGGTGGAGGCTTCTATTTACTTTCAACTTTCAGGGTAGCGGAGGGGGGAGGGAGGGAGGGGGGGGGGTTCTTGCCGTGTTCAGGTGGATGGTTTTGAAAGAGAGAACTAGAAAGCCACACATGCGCACACGCACACACACACACGGCGTAACTACCTGCCAAGTCTGAGCTTGTGTACTATTCCTGGACCGTCTATTCCTTGGGGAAGGACACAATACGGGCTTTCTGCAAACACATGGGACACGTACTAATAACAACACACTCCAGTACTAGGCTGAATATTACCCAGGGCCTCTGCCATACAGGAGGGGGGTGGGGAGGGGGGGGGGAATGTCCCCTTTGAGAAAGGTCATCCTTTGAGACCCCCCCCCCTCCTCCCCAACAGCTGAACACAGTGCTTTGGCATGAATAACTGACAAGGGGATGTGTGTTTGGGTCTCCAAGGCCTCCAATTACTGTCCGACGCCCCTGTCTGTCAAAGGCGGGCCACGCGGTGCCTGGCGGTAGACCCGCGAGCTGGCGAGGCGAGTGGTCTTCGGGTCCGCCGTTACCTTAGAAGGGCCGACGGGCCGCTCGATATTAATTGGGTTTGATCCAACGAAGGGCAACGCCAAACTTGGGCTTTAATTCGCCCGGAGACAAAAGCCCGAGAGTTGGATTCCACGCGCCACGCCGCGGGGATTTCTTTGAAATGGAAAAATTGCATTAAACATTCCATTTGTATTAATTATATAACGCCACTTATTAACACTGGTGCTCGCAGCAAACTGGAGCAGCAGCACTGTCAACGGTGTTCAAACAGCACAAGCACTTCAAGCAATAATATTAGAAGCAACCGTCCAGGCCTCGGGCGCATTGAAAGTGGCTGTGATTTCACTGAGCGACCGAATCCAGCTCTCCGCCGGAGAGAACGGCACGATATTGTGTCTAGACCTTTGTTCCTGAGAGATCTCAGTCAGTCAAGTTTCCTTACTGCTAGATTCAATTAATCAGAGCCTTGATTCGATCAGATGGCCGGGCCTCCCGGCTGCAAGCTTCTAAGGAGGCTTTTTAAGAGAGCCGGCGGTGCCGACCTCCGCTGCGCCTCCGGAGGCTGCGGAAAGCCCGGAAAGGTCGGGGGGGGGGGGGGGTCTGACTCACGGAGACGGGTGGAGCCGCAACGTGCCGGTCCTGGATGCGGGCCGGGCCCCCCCCCCTCCCCCACCCCCAACACACGGAGGCATACGCATGTGCACGATCGGACCGACGGGGGAAACGCTCGGCGTGGGCGTGCGTGTTCAGCTGCTCACAAGGGCACGTACTCGCCCAAACACACACACGTGTACACACACAAACGGGCGGAGACACACTACGAAGGTATAGCACCCACCCTCGAAGCAACGCCGCACACGCGCTTACACCGTTACCTCGCTAGAAAAACCCGGGCACGTATGCACATAAACCATGCAGGTATGGCTCCCCACATAAAGTACCCCCAAATCACAACTACTGGGCCAGACACGTGGGCGCTCTCAAACACACACACACACACACACACAGACACACACATACACACACACACACACACACGCACACATGCACAGAAATCAAAGTCAGGAGTCGACCTACAGTAGCAGATGCAGATACTCGTGGTGTGCAGTATGGATTTGCTCCATCTCATAAATAATGGAGGCCGGTGAGGCATCTGTCGACTTTTCTGTCAACCGTCTTCCAAATGGGAGTCGGACGGGCCGGGCCGGGCCGTGCCGTGCCGGGCCGTGCCGGGCCGTGCCGTGCCGGAGCAACATGTTGTACACACATAACGTCCATCCGCCGTGTCTCGCACGTGTTCTGTATATATCAAAGTGTCGACACCTCCACTCACCTGCATGCCTGATCTCCTCTGCTGGTTTATGAGGCCATGCGCCTCCACGCCGCTCCGCCTAATTCTCCGTGTATACCACCTTATATCACACGTATCACAGCCACACACACACACACACAGACAAAAACAACATATAAGGGGCGTCCGGGTAGCGTAGCGGCCTATTCCGTTTCCTACCAACACAGGGATCGCCGGTTCGAATCCCCATATTACCTCTGGCTCGGTCGGGCGTCCCTACAAACACAAACGGCCGTGTCTGCGGGTGGGAAGCCGGATGTGGGTATGTGTCCTGGTCGCTGCACTAGCGCCTCCTCTGGTCGATCAGGGTGTCTGTTCAGGGTGGGGAACTGGGGGGAATACCCAGATAGCAAAATCGCGGTGGCCCGGACCCGTCCCACACCCGACACTTTCATCCTGCCCACATACCACGTGGAATGTTGGCACTTGGGCGGTCCGCTCCTGTTTGCCAGATCTGGGCCAGAACCGAGCCATAGCAATGCTGCATGTGCCACATATTTGCTAAAGGTTGCCCATATTTGGGCCATATTCACCATTTACCATACGGGGCCACTTCAGGGTCACATCCAGATCACATGTTGCCGAGGGCAACACATCTTTGCCAAAAAAGGCCCACATTTGATTTGGCGTATTTGGCCATATTTGCTGTTATACATGTGGGCCTCTTCAGGCTCACATCCATTTTGTCAGGGCCAGAAGAAGGCCACCAGTGCCGCATCATTGCCTGAAGCGGCCCACATCCGGCTGCTATCCGGGTAGCGTGGCGGCAAATTCAGAAGAAACCCACAAAGGCTATTTCACAGTTTCCCCTTCGCGTAGATCTTTTGAGGGGATTTTGAAAAAATATGAGACGACACACCGAGTATGGCAGTATGTGCAGATAACGGATGGTAATCAACGTAGGGCTGTTTACTTGGAAAGACCACATTAGGCATGTAACTTTAGCAGGACAAATGTTTGGTTACACGGCGTCCACGCACTGGCGATGAATCTGATACACTGCAGTTTATTTCCCGCCCCTCACTCCTGGCGGAGCGTGGCAAATGCGATTACTTAATAGGGATAAATGCACAGAATTAGCATTTTAAATATAATATTATCTCTGTGGCTGAATAGCTACAGTGTCGCAGACACTAGCTAACACTAGCTACCGTTTTATATAGACTTAGCTGGTTTGCTAGCATTGGGAAGCAGCATCTACGCAGCAGCAACAGGGACATTTCATTTAAAATACACAACTACCCGTTTTTATTAAGTGAAATAGTTATTTCAAGTAAAACTAATCCATCCGACTCATCAGTCATCCGGCTTCAAAAACCCAAGTCCAAACTCGCGGTAGCTCAGGAGGTTAGCTAGGCTAGCTATCGCCATAGCAACGAAATACGCCCGGCGAGATTTTGCGTCACTTCCGTCCGTGGCTGTATCCCATCTAGCCACCACCCCCCCCCCCGGCGAAACTCTTCACTGTCAGGTGAAAAGAAGCGGCTGGTGTCTCCACCTGTATGGAGGAGGCGTGTGGTAGTCTGCAGCCCTCCCCCGGATCGGCGGAGGGGGTGGAGCAGCGACCGGGACGCCTCGGAAGAGTGGGGTGATTGGCCGGTACAATTGGGGAGAAAAAGGGAGAACCCCCCCCTCAAAAAAAATCATGCACACATAATTACACATACAAATGTATACATATATACACACATGTAATAAGTATATTTACTTACTACGTTTATATATTAACTGTACACATGTCCACCCTCGCATGTATTGCACGCACGGATACCAAGTCGATGCACATGCACGCACATGAACACATGGACGCATATGAACACATGGACGCATATGAACACATGGACGCATATGAACACATGGACGCACATGAACACATGGACGCACATGACACATGGACGCACATGAACACATGGACGCATATGAACACATGGACGCACATGAACACATGGACGCACATGAACACATGCACGCATATGAACACATGCACGCACATGAACACAAGCACGCATATGAACACATGCACGCACATGAACACATGGACGCATATGAACACATGCACGCACATGAACACATGCACGCACATGAACACATGAACACATGGACACATGGAGAGGTTGCATTCTGCAAGGGGGTTTGGGCGCAATACATTGCTGAAAATGTGCCCAGTCAACCTCCCGCTGGTTAAATAAATAAATAAAGCATAACACACTCCGCTCAACACAAATACACACAGGCCTGCCAGGAGCCTCCTCCTCCTCCTCCTCCTCCTCCTCCTCCCTCCTCCACTAGCGCTTCTCTCGGCGGCGGCGGCGGGGGACCGGGCGGACGGCAGTAAACACACGCGCCTCCAGTGCCCTTCTTGTTTGTTGACTTAAAAATATGGCACCGCTCAGGCGCGTGCACACATCACGTCACCCCTCACCATAAACACCCCCTTAAAGCGTGTGACAGCGCCTCCCCATCCAGAGGAGGCCCCCGGGTGCGTGTTGTCAGCTGGCGCCGGTCCACGCGGCGGGCCGGCCGCGAGCGGTCGAGCCGAGCGGCCGTCCTAATCGAGACTGGCTGTTGGAAGGGAGCGGGCCTCGCGGAGGCTCCGGGCCCAGCTCCTCGTTGTTGGGGAGAGGTGGCGGCGGGGGGGGGGGGGTAGGAGGCCTGGGCCACGTGCCGCGGAGTGGTGGTTACTGTAAGGCTGCTTTATGGACTACAACCCGTCTCCCGGCCTTGTCGTAATAGAGGATCCAGCTCATAAAGCAGCGTCATGATTTACAATAAGCGGAGCTGGGGGAGAGTAATGAAGGTGTAAATCAGCCGAGCCACCCGCTTCTTTTTCTTTCTTCTCCTCCTCCTCCTAATCTGACGCCGGCGATCTCAGTCTCTCTCCTCTCCCCCTCTCTCTGTCTGTCTCGCTCTCTCAGTCTCTCTCTCTCCCTCTCTCAGTCTCTCTCCTCTCCCCCTCTCTCTGTCTGTCTCGCTCTCTCAGTCTCTCTCTCTCCCTCTCTCAGTCTCTCTCCTCTCCCTCTCTCAGTCTCTCTCCTCTCCCCCTCTCTCTGTCTGTCTCGCTCTCTCAGTCTCTCTCCTTTCCCCTCTCTCAGTCTCTCCCCTCTCCCCCTCTCTCTGTCTGTCCCCCTCTCTCAGTCTCTCTCCTCTCCCCCTCTCTCAGTCTCTCTCTCTCTCTGTCTCACTCTCTCTTTCCTGCGCTCTATCTCGCTGTCTCTCTCTCTCCTGCTTTCTCTCGGTCTCTCAGTCGCTTTCTCTCGGTCTCTCTCTCTGTCAGTCTTGTTCTCTTCTGTGCCGTCTTTGCGCTCCCTCTCCTTCTCCATCCTTCCTCTTCTCTCCCAGTAATGGAAAGTCTGGCACTTCTTAATAAAGCAGAGAGCGAGCAGCAGTATTAGTAAACAGTTTTCTGCAATCATTCACCAGTCCTTTTCTTAGTGTGTGTGTGTGTGTGTTTGTTTGTGTCTTTGAGCGAGAGAGAGAGAGAGAGCCAGAGAGAGAGAGAGAGAGAGAGAGAGAGCCACAGAGAGAGAGAGAGAGAGAGAGAGCCACAGAGAGAGAGAGAGAGCCAGAGAGAGAGAGAGAGAGAGAGAGAGAGAGAGAGAGAGAGAGAGAGAGAGAGAGAGAGAGAGAGAGAGAGAGAGAGCGAGAGAGAGAGAGCGAGAGAGAGAGAGAGAGAGAGAGAGAGAGAGAGAGAGCCACAGAGAGAGAGAGAGAGCCAGAGAGAGAGAGCCACAGAGAGAGAGAGAGAGAGAGAGAGAGAGAGAGAGAGAGAGCCACAGAGAGAGAGAGAGAGAGCCAGAGAGAGAGAGAGAGAGAGAGAGAGAGAGAGAGAGAGAGAGGGAGGGAGAGAGAGAGAGAGAGAGAGTATGAAGTTTTTCACAGCCAGACATGGCGTTATAGACGGGGTGGGGGATAATGAATGGGGATGGAATGAGGAGTGTTTAATTCCAGCCTGGGAGAAGACAGGGAGGGGCAGGGGGAGGGGGGGGAGTCAGTTGGGCCTCCTCATAAGTACGTCTTTGTTTTTCCCCGTTTTTTTTCTCCTCCTCCACATAAGATTTCGGAACAAAAGCTTAATTTCCAACGGTGGCAACGGGGAACGCCGACCGGGTCAATCCGGGGAGGGCACCAGCCGGACCTCATCGTCACCACGGGGCGAAACCGAAATCATCTCGCTCGATGGCCTTTTTATAAATAAAGTTGTCATCAAATCTTCTGAAACGGAGCAGTAAGTTGTGTGGATTGGAAGCAATCATCAAAGGAGAGGGTCCAATGCTCCGCAGTCCAAACGCCCGCCCGGCGAATCGTGTTAGAATTTCCATCCCTCGCTCCAAATCGATCGTACGGGTCCCTGCTCTCCAGTATCCATGGTCACCTTCCGCTATAAAGTAGGGTATTACTTTTTTCTAATGCAGTGCACTTTCATTCGGTGACCAGTGGGCATAGGACGGACGAGAGCTATATCTGTGACCTCAAACACAAAGAAACGATGACTGGCCTACATTTGCCACTATGTGTGTGTGTGTGTGTATTTTATATATATATAGATATATATAGATATATATATCTATATATATCTATATATAAAGATAGAGGTAAGAAAATAATTAATACGTAGCAGAACAAGCTTGTTTCGTGCGTCGCACACTCACCGGCTGCCAGTGTGGTTAAACGACAAAGAAAACATACACAGCCAATAAAAACTACGTTGCCCCGCGTTACGCCCCCTAGTTACGGTCTAAGGCAACCGACGGGAGGATAGAAAAAAAAGCCCCCATCAGAAACATGACAACCAATGGTGTAGGGGTTGGGGGCTTGTTTTGCAAAAGCGAGGACTTCAAGGGCCGGGGGGAGGGAGGGAGGGAGGGAGGGAGGACGCTGCTGAGGAAGCATCCATTTAATATATAAGGAGGCAGCGGCGTCCACGGGGTGCTCTGTGAAACCCCTCGTGGACTGGTGCCGCAGCACAGCTGGGGGAGCAGGAGTGGTGAGCACTTTTATCAACACCACTGATGGTTTCCGGAAAAAAAACACACTCTCTCTCTCTCTCTCTCTCTCTCTCTCTCTCTCTCTATATATATATATATATATATATATATATATATATATACATACACACACACACACACACACACACAAAAATTGCTAGTTCATGAGTTTGATTGGTTGCTTGAAACCACCCGTGACACTGGGCTAAATTATTTCCCTCGCCCGCCTGTTTAAGTCCAGGTAGCCTCCGCCAGCCTCCGCGGACACGTTAATGCAGTATTGATTGTTTATCTGTTATAACACCGCGCCGCTCCTGCCCCGGTGACAGCGACAGGTAGAGGGGGAGAGGGTTGGGGGGTGGGAAGGGGGGGTTGTTGGTGGGAAGGTGGTGATAGATAATGCACTATACCCTGCTTTGACCGGTAGCGGGTGATTGTGAATCTGAGGGTAAAAAAAAAAAAAAAAAGGAAATGGCAGAACACATCCTATCTGGCAGCAGTCCAAGTGTGAAATGGGAAACAGAAACCCGAGGCGTGGACGTCGGCGCCATGTGGCCGCCGCTCGATAAGGCCGCCGTCCCCTATGCATCCAAATAATTCAATCTTCTCCTCCGACTACTCGGGGTGACTCTCCTGTGCCAGTGTCCACTCGCTTGCCCGCGCCTCCCTCTCCCCCCCCCCTCTCTCTCTCTCTCTCGCCCCTGGGTCTGCTGCCCATATGGCCCGCTACAGTGTCTCTCAGTGACCTATGGCCCGGCCTGTTGTTCTGCCAACCCCCCCCCTCCCCCCGAGGAGCTCCGTAATTACAAATAAGCTGGAAGTCACACCGGCCACGAGGACAGGTGAGCCTGATTAAAGGTACACGTACGAGACAGTTCAAGGGCCGGTCCCGTGGCACGCCGAACACACTCGACCGCTGTGGCCCGCGTGTCTCGCTAGCTAGCGGGGAAGCGAATGCTAAAGCGGATCAATCGGGGTCGGTTGGTTCATTAGAGTTCTCCCTCATCCCCGAGAGCGGCAATAAATAAAAGGGAAAAAAGAAAAGGGAACGCCGCCGCGGAGCTCACTGCAGCGAGGAGGCCACTGCGCCCTCCCAGAGGGAGGACTGGCTGATGTAAATAAACATGAATCACAGGAAGGGTCAGCGGGGATCAGGTCCAGTGGCCCGGCTGACTTTCCTGGACTGGAGACCGAATCGAAAGACCCTCGTTTCACCGGCGACACTGCTGAATCCACGTCACGAAGGAGGTATGTGTCCTCCTCCTCACCCGGGGTGTGAATGTAAGACACACTCACCCCTGTTTTGTTTTTTACCCCCCCCCCTTTTTCTCCCCAACTGTTCTCGGACAATTACCCCACTCTTCTGAGCCGTCCCGGTCTCTGCTCCGCCCCCTCTGCCGATCCTCCCATACATGCGGAGTCGCCAGCCGCTTCGTTTCACCTGACAGTGAGGAGTTTCACCAGGGGGGCGTGGGATCACGCTAATCCCCCCAATTCCCCCCGCCCGCCCCGAACAGGCGCCCCGACCGACCAGAGGAGGCGCTAGTGCAGCGACCAGGACACACACCCACACATCCGGCTTCCCGACAGCACACGCCAGCAAACAGGAAACCGGTATGACGGCTGCAGTGGAAACCGGAAGTCGGGGTGGACTGCAGTCATGCACAGAGCCGACTGGGTCTGTACGGACGCCCGCCCCGCCGCCCGAGGCGGAGGGAACAGGGGGGATTCGAACCGCCGAGCCCCGCGTCGGCGGGCAACGGGATAGACAGCCACGCCACCCGGATGCCCGCTCGGCCCGGTCTTTAAAGTTATCCCATTCAAACGGACGACGCCGCGGCGGACCCCCTGGGTGTGAACGCTGCGATGCCGAAGTGCTTTTAGGCAAAGGCACGGACGGATTTGGTCCAATTCAGGAAGAGCCAAGAAGCAGCATGGCTGCTTTTATATGACTGTGCACCCGAGGCTCTCGGTGTCTGTATGTCTTTAGCTGTGTGTGTGTGTGTGTGTGTGTGTGTGTGTGTGTTTGAGGCGTAAGCCATTAATAATGTAGAAACAGGTGCTCCTAACTGTCGCCCTGTTATTTTATGGAGGGTTTCGAGGAAACGCCATTACTCTTAGTCGCGCGCGGGGGGGGGGGGGGGGGACACGTTTTCTTGGTGTTGCCTTTTATTAGGGTCATATTTTAGGTGCGGGATGTCTTTGTTTCAGTCCCGTGTGTTGTTTAGTGTCATGTGACCGCTGTGTCTGCCCCGGCGCCGACCCGCTGCTACAGTCCACAGGCGCACGAGTCGATGGGCGCACGAGTCGATAGGCGTATGAATGGAAATGTGTTCTCCCGTCGGCCCCCGAGGCGTAATCGCCACGTCGTGGGGGGTCGTTGGGGGGGGTGGGGTGGGGTGGACACAACTCCTACGCTGGTTTTCAATCCGCCGCGCCGAGTTTGACCTTTGTGTAGCCAATCAATGCGTCGGCTTTCAGAGCCCCGGCGTCCCTTTAAAACCGGACCGGTTCTGCCGTGAGCTGATACGCAGGCAGGGCGGCGTTATTAAGGGGGACACGGCACTACTGACGGATCACATACCGGCTTTTAAACGGCAGAAGTGTTGTTTTGTCTACGTCATCCCCTCATCGATGTGTTGCTGCTTTTAGCCGCGGACCGCACGCACGGCGAAGTGTGGAGGAAAAACGGTCCGTCACGGTTTATTGTACGCTGCACACAAAGTCTACATACGGGTGTAGCTACATCTATCTACTGTATGTATCACAAATATATACGGGTGTAGCTACATCTATCTACAGTATGTACCACAGATATATACGGGTGTAGCTACATCTATCTACAGTATGTATCACAGATATATACGGGTGTAGCTACATCTATCTACAGTATGTATCACAGATATATACGGGTGTAGCTACATCTATCTACAGTATGTACCACAGATATATACGGGTGTAGCTACATCTATCTACAGTATGTATCACAGATATATACGGGTGTAGCTACATCTATCTACAGTATGTATCACAGATATATACGGGTGTAGTTACATCTATCTACACTATGTACACAGATATATACGGGTGTAGCTACATCTATCTACAGTATGTATTACAGATATATACGGATGTAGATGCATCTATCTACAGTATGTATCACAGATATATACGGGTGTAGATGGATCTATCTACAGTAGCTACATCTATCTACAGTATGTATCACAGATATATACGGGTGTAGATGCATCTATCTACAGTATGTATCACAGATATATATGGGTGTAGCTACATCTATCTACAGTATGTACCACAGATATATACGGGTGTAGCTACATCTATC